>NW_023665471.1:90000-93963 GCF_014743375.2 Drosophila subpulchrella | reverse complement strand
GGTTGGTTGGTTGGCGGCTGATCCTCTTATTGTTCAAAACTTATTTTATCAATATGAGTTTGGCAATACAATAAAGAAGACCAATCTAATCCATATAAAACTAAATGTATTATATGGATATGCTTAGGAAACCCATATATTCATAAAAAAAAATTATGTATAGAAAATTATACATATATCTTTTATATAAATGAATCGTATGGATATCGCCTTATGGTAGGTATAATAACTTTTTAAGGCATAATAATGTATAATATAGAAAATATACATTGAAATATAAATGCATTTTTATAGATATGGCGGCATATAAGTGCCATATACACAAGAATAAATAATAGAATTTACCAATATATAATTAAAATGAGATATATAAACCTAGTGAGGGGCTGCACTAGTATATGAATCGTATGGATATGGCTTATAGGTATAATACCTATAAGGCATAATAATGTATAATATAATAAATATAAATTAAGATATGAATGAATTATATAAATATGGCATAGAAATGCCATATACATACATAAGAATAAATGGTAGAATTTACCCATATATCACTGAAACACGATATATAAACCTAATGATAGCTGGCACTAGTACTGTAAACATGCACGCAATAGTGCGTGGGGTAAAAAACTACTATAGGGAGGTGGTCGTTGGCGGGCCCCTCCTCGTATTGGTCAAAACTTATGTTATGCATATGAATTTGTCAATACTATATAGAACGCCAAGCATATCCATATAAACTATGGATATGCATAGAAATCCATACAAAAGTAAAAAAAAATTATGTATAGAAAAATATACATATATTTATATAAGTGAATCGTATGGATATGGCTTATAGGTATAATACCTATAAGGCATAATAATGTATAACAAGTAAATATACATTGAAATGTGAATGCATTGTATGGATATGGCATATAAATGCCATATATATAGAAATAAATTGTATATCAATGATATAACAATTATAAACCTAGTGAGGGGCGGCACTAGTGAATGAATCGTATGGATATGGCTTATAGGTATAATACCTATAAGGCATAATAATGTATAATATAATAAATATACATTAAGATATGAATGGATTGTATAAATATGGCATAGAAATGCCATATACATAAGAATAAATGGTAGAATTTACCCATATATCACTGAAACACGATATATAAACCTAGTGATAGCTGGCACTAGTACTGTAAACAGGCACGCAATAGTGCGTGGGGTAAAAAACTACTATAGGGAGGTGGTCGTTGGCGGGCCCCTCCTCGTATTGGTCAAAACTTATGTTATGCATATGAATTTGTCAATACTATATAGAACGCCAAGCATATCCATATAAACTATGGATATGCATAGAAATCCATACAAAAGTAAAAAAAAATTATGTATAGAAAAATATACATATATTTATATAAGTGAATCGTATGGATATGGCTTATAGGTATAATACCTATAAGGCATAATAATGTATAACAAGTAAATATACATTGAAATGTGAATGCATTGTATGGATATGGCATATAAATGCCATATATATAGAAATAAATTGTATATCAATGATATAACAATTATAAACCTAGTGAGGGGCGGCACTAGTGAATGAATCGTATGGATATGGCTTATAGGTATAATACCTATAAGGCATAATAATGTATAATATAATAAATATACATTAAGATATGAATGGATTGTATAAATATGGCATAGAAATGCCATATACATAAGAATAAATGGTAGAATTTACCCATATATCACTGAAACACGATATATAAACCTAGTGATAGCTGGCACTAGTACTGTAAACAGGCACGCAATAGTGCGTGGGGTAAAAAACTACTATAGGGAGGTGGTCGTTGGCGGGCCCCTCCTCGTATTGGTCAAAACTTATGTTATGCATATGAATTTGTCAATACTATATAGAACGCCAAGCATATCCATATAAACTATGGATATGCATAGAAAACCATACAAAAGTAAAAAAAAATTATGTATAGAAAAATATACATATATTTATATAAGTGAATCGTATGGATATGGCTTATAGGTATAATACCTATAAGGCATAATAATGTATAACAAGTAAATATACATTGAAATGTGAATGCATTGTATGGATATGGCATATAAATGCCATATATATAGAAATAAATTGTATATCAATGATATAACAATTATAAACCTAGTGAGGGGCGGCACTAGTGAATGAATCGTATGGATATGGCTTATAGGTATAATACCTATAAGGCATAATAATGTATAATATAATAAATATACATTAAGATATGAATGGATTGTATAAATATGGCATAGAAATGCCATATACATAAGAATAAATGGTAGAATTTACCCATATATCACTGAAACACGATATATAAACCTAGTGATAGCTGGCACTAGTACTGTAAACAGGCACGCAATAGTGCGTGGGGTAAAAAACTACTATAGGGAGGTGGTCGTTGGCGGGCCCCTCCTCGTATTGGTCAAAACTTATGTTATGCATATGAATTTGTCAATACTATATAGAACGCCAAGCATATCCATATAAACTATGGATATGCATAGAAAACCATACAAAAGTAAAAAAAAATTATGTATAGAAAAATATACATATATTTATATAAGTGAATCGTATGGATATGGCTTATAGGTATAATACCTATAAGGCATAATAATGTATAACAAGTAAATATACATTGAAATGTGAATGCATTGTATGGATATGGCATATAAATGCCATATATATAGAAATAAATTGTATATCAATGATATAACAATTATAAACCTAGTGAGGGGCGGCACTAGTGAATGAATCGTATGGATATGGCTTATAGGTATAATACCTATAAGGCATAATAATGTATAATATAATAAATATACATTAAGATATGAATGGATTGTATAAATATGGCATAGAAATGCCATATACATAAGAATAAATGGTAGAATTTACCCATATATCACTGAAACACGATATATAAACCTAGTGATAGCTGGCACTAGTACTGTAAACAGGCACGCAATAGTGCGTGGGGTAAAAAACTACTATAGGGAGGTGGTCGTTGGCGGGCCCCTCCTCGTATTGGTCAAAACTTATGTTATGCATATGAATTTGTCAATACTATATAGAACGCCAAGCATATCCATATAAACTATGGATATGCATAGAAAATCCATACAAAAGTAAAAAAAAATTATGTATAGAAAAAAATATACATATATTTATATAAGTGAATCGTATGGATATGGCTTATAGGTATAATACCTATAAGGCATAATAATGTATAACAAGTAAATATACATTGAAATGTGAATGCATTGTATGGATATGGCATATAAATGCCATATATATAGAAATAAATTGTATATCAATGATATAACAATTATAAACCTAGTGAGGGGCGGCACTAGTGAATGAATCGTATGGATATGGCTTATAGGTATAATACCTATAAGGCATAATAATGTATAATATAATAAATATACATTAAGATATGAATGGATTGTATAAATATGGCATAGAAATGCCATATACATAAGAATAAATGGTAGAATTTACCCATATATCACTGAAACACGATATATAAACCTAGTGATAGCTGGCACTAGTACTGTAAACAGGCACGCAATAGTGCGTGGGGTAAAAAACTACTATAGGGAGGTGGTCGTTGGCGGGCCCCTCCTCGTATTGGTCAAAACTTATGTTATGCATATGAATTTGTCAATACTATATAGAACGCCAAGCATATCCATATAAACTATGGATATGCATAGAAATCCATACAAAAATAAAAAAAAATTATGTATAGAAAAATATACATATATTTATATAAGTGAATCGTATGGATATGGCTTATAGGTATAATACCTATAAGGCATAATAATGTATAACAAGTAAATATACATTGAAATGTGAATGCATTGTATGGATATGGCATATAAATGCCATATATATAG
>NW_023665471.1:70000-85000 GCF_014743375.2 Drosophila subpulchrella | reverse complement strand
AAAGAAACTAACCAGGATTTTCTTAGTAGCGGCGAGCGAAAAGAAATCAGTTCAGCACTAAGTCACTTTGTCTATATGGCAAATGTGAGATGCAGTGTATGGAGCGTCAATATTCTAGTATGAGAAATTAACGATTTAAGTCCTTCTTAAATGAGGCCATTTACCCATAGAGGGTGCCAGGCCCGTATAACGTTAATGATTACTAGATGATGTTTCCAAAGAGTCGTGTTGCTTGATAGTGCAGCACTAAGTGGGTGGTAAACTCCATCTAAAACTAAATATAACCATGAGACCGATAGTAAACAAGTACCGTGAGGGAAAGTTGAAAAGAACTCTGAATAGAGAGTTAAACAGTACGTGAAACTGCTTAGAGGTTAAGCCCGATGAACCTGAATATCCGTTATGGAAAATTCATCATTAAAATTGTAATATTTAAACAATATTATGATAATAGTGTGCATTTTTTCCATATAAGGACATTGTAATCTATTAGCATACAAAATTTATCATAAAATATAACTTATAGTTTATTCAAATTAATTTGCTTGCATTTTAACACAGAATAAATGTTATTAATTTGATAAAGTGCTGATAGATTTATATGAATACAGTGCGTTAATTTTTCGGAATTATATAATGGCATAATTATCATTGATTTTTGTGTTTATTATATGCACTTGTATGATTAACAATGCGAAAGATTCAGGATACCTTCGGGACCCGTCTTGAAACACGGACCAAGGAGTCTAACATATGTGCAAGTTATTGGGATATAAACCTAATAGCGTAATTAACTTGACTAATAATGGGATTAGTTTTTTAACTATTTATAGCTAATTAACACAATCCCGGGGCGTTCTATATAGTTATGTATAATGATATTTATATTATTTATGCCTCTAACTGGAACGTACCTTGAGCATATATGCTGTGACCCGAAAGATGGTGAACTATACTTGATCAGGTTGAAGTCAGGGGAAACCCTGATGGAAGACCGAAACAGTTCTGACGTGCAAATCGATTGTCAGAATTGAGTATAGGGGCGAAAGACCAATCGAACCATCTAGTAGCTGGTTCCTTCCGAAGTTTCCCTCAGGATAGCTGGTGCATTTTAATGTTATATAAAATAATCTTATCTGGTAAAGCGAATGATTAGAGGCCTTAGGGTCGAAACGATCTTAACCTATTCTCAAACTTTAAATGGGTAAGAACCTTAACTTTCTTGATATGAAGTTCAAGGTTATGATATAATGTGCCCAGTGGGCCACTTTTGGTAAGCAGAACTGGCGCTGTGGGATGAACCAAACGTAATGTTACGGTGCCCAAATTAACAACTCATGCAGATACCATGAAAGGCGTTGGTTGCTTAAAACAGCAGGACGGTGATCATGGAAGTCGAAATCCGCTAAGGAGTGTGTAACAACTCACCTGCCGAAGCAACTAGCCCTTAAAATGGATGGCGCTTAAGTTGTATACCTATACATTACCGCTAAAGTAGATGATTTATATTACTTGTGATATAAATTTTGAAACTTTAGTGAGTAGGAAGGTACAATGGTATGCGTAGAAGTGTTTGGCGTAAGCCTGCATGGAGCTGCCATTGGTACAGATCTTGGTGGTAGTAGCAAATAATCGAATGAGACCTTGGAGGACTGAAGTGGAGAAGGGTTTCGTGTGAACAGTGGTTGATCACGAGTTAGTCGGTCCTAAGTTCAAGGCGAAAGCCGAAAATTTTCAAGTAAAACACAAATGCCATACAAATATAATTATATTATATAAATCAAGCTAATTAATATACTTGAATAATTTTGAACGAAAGGGAATACGGTTCCAATTCCGTAACCTGTTGAGTATCCGTTTGTTATTAAATATGGGCCTCGTGCTCATCCTGGCAACAGGAACGACCATAAAGAAGCCGTCGAGAGATATCGGAAGAGTTTTCTTTTCTGTTTTATAGCCGTACTACCATGGAAGTCTTTCGCAGAGAGATATGGTAGATGGGCTAGAAGAGCATGACATATACTGTTGTGTCGATATTTTCTCCTCGGACCTTGAAAATTTATGGTGGGGACACGCAAACTTCTCAACAGGCCGTACCAATATCCGCAGCTGGTCTCCAAGGTGAAGAGTCTCTAGTCGATAGAATAATGTAGGTAAGGGAAGTCGGCAAATTAGATCCGTAACTTCGGGATAAGGATTGGCTCTGAAGATTGAGATAGTCGGGCTTGATTGGGAAACAATAACATGGTTTATGTGCTCGTTCTGGGTAAATAGAGTGTCTGGCATTTATGTTGGTCACTTGTTCCCCGGATAGTTTAGTTACGTAGCCAATTGTGGAACTTTCTTGCTAAAATTTTTAAGAATACTAATTGGGTTAAACCAATTAGTTCTTATTAATTATAACGATTATCAATTAACAATCAATTCAGAACTGGCACGGACTTGGGGAATCCGACTGTCTAATTAAAACAAAGCATTGTGATGGCCCTAGCGGGTGTTGACACAATGTGATTTCTGCCCAGTGCTCTGAATGTCAAAGTGAAGAAATTCAAGTAAGCGCGGGTCAACGGCGGGAGTAACTATGACTCTCTTAAGGTAGCCAAATGCCTCGTCATCTAATTAGTCAGTTGTCAGTCATTGCTCTGGAGAGCAGACGTGTTTTTCGAGCGCTCCGTGTGACGGGTCAATTTCGGCAGTAAAACGCTTATTTCCTTGCTAAAAAATAGCATAAATATTCGCGCATTGTGTCCGCAAAATCATTCCGTGTGTTTTCTGCACAAAAAAAGTGGTAGGAAGGCCAAAATCGCGATTTTCCACCCCAGACAGTTCGAGAAGGTTCGACGTGCTGAGAGAGGCGCTCTCTCGGGCGCTCCGTGTGTCAGGCCAATTTCGGCAATAAAACTCCTATTCCATTGCTAAAAATAGCACAAATATTCGCGCATTGTGGTCGCATAGTCATTCCGCGTGTTTTCTGCACGAAAAAGGTGGTGGGAAGGCCAAAATCGCGATTTTCCACCCCAGACATTTCGAGAACGTTCGACGTGCTGAGACAGAGGCGCTCTCTCGGGCGCCCCGTGTGTCAGGCCAATTTCGGCAATAAAACTCCTATTCCATTGCTAAAAATAGCACAAATATTCGCGCATTGTGGTCGCATAGTCATTCCGCGTGTTTTCTGCACGAAAAAGGTGGTGGGAAGGCCAAAATCGCGATTTTCCACCCCAGACATTTCGAGAACGTTCGACGTGCTGAGACAGAGGCGCTCTCTCGGGCGCCCCGTGTGTCAGGCCAATTTCGGCAATAAAACTCATACTTCATCGTTGTGAGAGAGGCGCTCTCTCTCGAGTGGCGCCTGCCTTATCTAGATAACATTTTGACAGCAACGCGGTTCGCGTCTGCACTAAATTTGAACCGGTTCGTGTCTCCGCAAATTGGTTGGTTTTTGGAAATCAGCTGATTTCATTCCGCCAGAGGGCGACTACTCCAGGATTCATAGCATACATTCGGCGACTCCTCATCGCTGTATCACTCCGCCAGAGGGCGGCGACTCCTAAAACTATTGCCTACATTTCGGCGACACCTCGTCGTCGATTTTTGTCAGCAGAGGGAAAGGAAATAAATAGTTCACTCACACAGTTAGCCGGCTGTGCTTGTTGGTGGTGCTGTCGCCATGGGTGACAATAGCAACACCGGCAGCATGGAAGTGGACAACGCGGCTGTAGCCGCACTCAAAAAATGCACTTGGCAGGTTCTGAAGCCGAGAGTCTTACCAAAAGGAGTCAAAAGGAGTCTACCTCCCGGGTCGCCAGAGGCAATTAGAGGCGTAAAGAAAATCATCGTGGAGAAACGGGAAAAATCTCCCAGCCCAACCCCGAGCTCCTCGAGCTCCTCGAGCCCCTCAAACATCTCTTCACCTGAGGAAGGTGAGATAACTCGCCCTTACATTTTTCCTAAAAAGACCATAAAGAATAAGGCTGCCGTGAATCAAGACAAAAAGATGGATATTGGTCCTAGCACCTCTAATCGCTTCGCTTCTCTGCCGGTAGAGAGCAGCAATGAAAAGACCGCCGATAATGCCGAACCTAAAGCAGCACCCAAGCCCCCTCCAATTTTTGTGCCGGATGTAGAAAACATTGGCGAATTTTTAAACGAACTGCGCACATTGGTGAATTCCGATACTTTCTCTTACAAGGCAACGGGAAGAGGCAACATCAGGCTGATGCCGAAGGACAGCACCACTTACCGAAAAATTGTTGCTCACCTGGACAACTGTCAAGTAGCTTTCCGTACCTTCCAACTGAAGGAAGAGCGAGCTTTCCGCATTGTTGTCAAAGGACTACACCATACTACACCAATTGAGGAGGTCAAGCAAGCCTTTGTGAATCTCGGCCACAATGTGCGTGATGCTAAAAATGCAGTATCAAGAGTAACAAAAATGCCATTGTCGATGTTTTTCGTCAACCTCGAACCAGCTCCAACAAACAAGAAAGTCTTCGAAACCAACAGACTGTGCCATGCCGTCGTCTCCATTGAGGAGCCAAAAAAGTTCGACGGAGTGGTACAATGCTTCCGCTGCCAAGCTTTTGGGCATACTAAGAGGTACTGCAAACTCCAACATGTCTGTGTCAAATGCGGATTATCACACGACTCCCTGAATTGCATGAAGGCAAAGGAAGACCCACCTGTGTGCGGAAATTGTGGTGATGAACACACCGCCTCCTACCGCGGTTGTAGAGTCTACATAGAAGCCAAGAAGCGCTTCAGCCCTAAGCCTAAGGCAGTAACTACTTCTTCATCCAATCCTGCTCCACACGCAAATTTCCCAGCGAGCAGTGCCGCGAACCAAACAGGGAATCACAAATACAGTTACGCCAACGTTGCTAGGGCTGGCGCGGCTGGAAACTTCGACAATAATGGCCAGTCCCCCCTTGATGCCTTGGAGGAGAGAATGATGCGCCGAATGGAATCCATGATGAACTCCATGTTCAATCAGTTCCAAAACTTAGTGATGACAATGCTCTCCAACCAGAACAATCATAAATGTCCATAAACACCCAACTTATAATATGGAATGCGAACGGCTTGGCTCGGAGCAAGCCCGAGGTCGAGCATTATATAAAGACCAACCAAGTAGACATCTTACTCGTGTCCGAGACACACTTCACCACCAGATCCCACTTTACCATTCCCGGCTACGAAATAATCAACGCATTGCACCCTGGCGACCGGATGCGTGGAGGAGCCTCTATTATCATCAGACGCGGCATTCAATACGAGGAGCTCGAGCCCGTACAACTGGAATGGATGCAGTGTGCGAAAATCCACCTTATAACGTCGCAAGGCAAAATTACCATCGCCTCCGCATACCTCCCTCCAAGATACACACTGAGCCAAAGTGATCTGTCCGACGTACTACTGAATCTGGGTCCTAGATTCTTAATCGGAGGCGACTTCAACGCAAAACATACCTGGTGGGGATCACGAACCGTCAACCCGAAAGGAAGCACACTTCTTGGATGCATCAGGGCACTGGGTTGCACCGTCTATTCAACTGGAGAGCCTACCTACTGGCCCACCGACCCAGCCAAAATTCCGGACCTCTTGGACTTTGCATTCAGCAGAGGAGTTGACCCCACAAAAATATCTACGGCTGCATGCCATGATCTTACATCCGATCACAGCATGGTCAAGATTTTGTATAACAACTCCTATCTGAGAAATCCAACTGCAGTCAAGCTCATCAGACGGAATACAAACATCCCGATTTTTAAGTCTTGGCTAGAAAATCATGTAGACCCCCAGCCAGTTCTAGAAAGTCCAATAGACATCGACGAAGCGGTGGAGTACCTCACCAGACAGGTTCATCTGGCAGCAAGCATCGCAACTCCAGAGGCTGAAACCACGCGAACGGTGCACACCAGAGGCCACAGAGACAACTATCTCTGGTCAACCGAGCTGGCAACAATGGTAAGCGAAAAAACGGCGTTTGAGGAGGGTCTGGCAGCTTAGTAGAAGACGGTCAGACAAAACAATCTACAACAGGGCTTGTAAAGACCTTAGCAGGATGCTTCTTGATCTAAAAAGCAAGTCCCTAGAAGCTTACCTCGCGGACCTTGAACCCTGCAGTGCACACCACAAGCTTTGGAATGCAACAAAGTATTTAAAGCGACCCACACGGAGGATAGCCCCGGTCAGATCATCAACTGGAGCTTGGTGTCGTTCAGACCAGGAAAAAGCAAACGCCTTTGCCGACCACTTAAAGAGTAGTTTCCAGCCATTCGACCTGTGCGACCCAGTGGACTATCAAGAGACTCTTCATTTCCTGGATGTGGCGTGTCCCATGGACTTGCCCATTCCAGAAATCGACTGCGAGGAGATAGAGGAGGAGATAGCAACACTCAAACCATCAAAGTCTCCCGGGTATGATCGCCTGGATGCCGCTGCTCTGAAGTTCATGCCGCCGAACTGCATCGGAAACCTAAAGTTCATCATGAACCAAAGTCTAAGACTCGGTCATTTCCCAACACAATGGAAATGTGCCGAAGTTATCGTCATCGCCAAACCAGGTAAGCCTGAGGCCGAACTGGGATCATACAGGCCCATCAGCCTCCTGTCAATTCTCTCAAAAATCCTGGAAAAATTATTCCTGAGGAGATTGATGCCTATATTAGAAGAACAACATGTTATCCCAGATCACCAGTTTGGCTTCAGGCGAGCTCACGGGACTATACAGCAGTGTCACAGGGTAGTCAGCTGCATTCTAGACTCCTTCGAGACTAAAAGGTTCTGCTCTGCAGCGTTCCTAGACGTCAGGCAAGCGTTTGACAGAGTATGGCACCAGGGCCTACTGTTCAAATTAAAGCACAGCCTGCCTACCCCTTACTATCTTCTACTAAAGGGCTACCTCGAAAATAGAAGATTTTACGTAAGGTGCAAACATCAGGAATCGCCTATCCACGAAGTGGCCGCCGGAGTTCCCCAAGGCAGCGTGCTAAGTCCTATACTATACTCGGTGTATACCGCGGACATGCCCATTCCCTCTGGTAGCCACAGCATGGTATGCACATACGCGGATGACACGGCTTTCTTAGTCTCCGAAGACTCCCTGCCAATGGCTGCGCAAGGCCTACAACAAGCTCTGTCCAACATAGAACCATGGCTAAAGAGATGGAATATCATTATCAACCCAGAGAAGTCTACGCATATAACCTTCTCTCTAAGGCCAGGAATATCCCCAGCGGTTTTGTTAAACAATGCTGCCATACCACAACAGCCTTCAGTCAAATATCTGGGCCTGACACTGGACCGTAGACTAACATGGAAGGATCACATAGTGGCCAAAACAAAGCTAATGAAACTAAAAAGCCGGCAAATGTGGTGGTTATTGCAAAGAAGGAGTAAATTATCCTTAAAAAACAAATTGCTCCTTTATAATAGCATAATCAAACCAGCGTGGATTTATGGCATTGAAATATGGGGCACTGCAGCCAGTTCAAATTTAAAAAAACTAGAAAGAGCAGAAAACAGAATCCTGCGTCAAATTCTAAATGCGCCGTTCTACGTACGTAACACCACAATAAAGAGGGACTTAAAGCTTCCCACAGTGGTAGAAGAGGTAGCTAAATTCAGCAGAAGGCATCTGGATAAAATGGTAGCCCACATAAACCCACTCGCAACCAGAGTGCTGGATGGACAACCTCGGAGGTTAAAAAGACGACACCCTGCGGACCTGCCCTTCAGGGTCCCTTGATCCTAAGGCATCATAATTGATGTAACCACCAAAACTGACACACAAACTCACTAATCCACTCACACCTATCTTGTATAATCTTAATACACCTCAACACACAAAATATTGTTACCTCACACTCAATTTTATCAAAAAATTTAATCTATTGCCCACCGGGCAGACGTAAATATAAAGTATCATATCAAAAAAAAAAAAAAAAAAAAAAAAAAATGCCTCGTCATCTAATTAGTGACGCGCATGAATGGATTAACGAGATTCCTACTGTCCCTATCTACTATCTAGCGAAACCACAGCCAAGGGAACGGGCTTGGAATAATTAGCGGGGAAAGAAGACCCTTTTGAGCTTGACTCTAATCTGGCAGTGTAAGGAGACATAAGAGGTGTAGAATAAGTGGGAGATATTAGACTTCGGTTTGGTATCGCCAATGAAATACCACTACTCTTATTGTTTCCTTACTTACTTGATTAAATGGAACGTGTATCATTTCCTAGCCATTATACGGATATATTTATTATATCTTATGGTATTGGGTTTTGATGCAAGCTTCTTGATCAAAGTATCACGAGTTTGTTATATAATCGCAAACAAATTCTTTAATAAAACGGTGCATTTATGTATTTTTGATTTGAAAATTTGGTATAACTCCAATTACTCAGGTATGATCCAATTCAAGGACATTGCCAGGTAGGGAGTTTGACTGGGGCGGTACATCTCTCAAATAATAACGGAGGTGTCCCAAGGCCAGCTCAGTGCGGACAGAAACCACACATAGAGCAAAAGGGCAAATGCTGACTTGATCTCGGTGTTCAGTACACACAGGGACAGCAAAAGCTCGGCCTATCGATCCTTTTGGTTTAAAGAGTTTTTAACAAGAGGTGTCAGAAAAGTTACCATAGGGATAACTGGCTTGTGGCGGCCAAGCGTTCATAGCGACGTCGCTTTTTGATCCTTCGATGTCGGCTCTTCCTATCATTGTGAAGCAAAATTCACCAAGCGTTGGATTGTTCACCCATGCAAGGGAACGTGAGCTGGGTTTAGACCGTCGTGAGACAGGTTAGTTTTACCCTACTAATGACAAAACGTTGTTGCGACAGCATTCCTGCGTAGTACGAGAGGAACCGCAGGTACGGACCAATGGCACAATACTTGTTCGAGCGAACAGTGGTATGACGCTACGTCCGTTGGATTATGCCTGAACGCCTCTAAGGTCGTATCCGTGCTGGACTGCAATGATAAATAAGGGGCAATTTGCATTGTATGGCTTCTAAACCATTTAAAGTTTATAATTTACTTTATAAACGACAATGGATGTGATGCCAATGTAATTTGTAACATAGTAAATTGGGAGGATCTTTGATCACCTGATGCCGCGCTAGTTACATATAAAAGCATTATTTAATACAATGACAAAGCCTAGAATCAATTGTAAACGACTTTTGTAACAGGCAAGGTGTTGTAAGTGGTTGAGCAGCTGCCATACTGCGATCCACTGAAGCTTATCCTTTGCTTGATGATTCGATAATAAAGATGTTGCAAGCGGGCATAATCATTATGCTTGCTTGCAGCATCGCACGCCACTTTGTTTGTGGTGTGTAAGGTAGGGAAGAAGAAATATAAAAGACCTAAATTGGAAACATCAATATATAAGTAAATATTGAACAAACAAAATGTATCGTCATCTTATTAGTGACGCGATGATAAAGTGGCAAACATATTCCATGTATAAATATTCCTATGGTATTAAAATTCAAGTAAAGAGGACATATATAAAAGTTTGTATATATGGTTCATTCAATGGTAGCAGCGGTTGGTTGGTTGGTGTCTGCTCCTCTTATTGTTCAAAACTTATGTTATGGTAGCAAGTCTATATCGTCATATTATTAGTGACGCGAAAAAGTAGTGGCAAAACATATTCCATGTATAAATAAATATTCCTATGGTATTGAAATTCAAGTAAAGAGGCCATTCAAGTAAAGAGGACTTATATAAATATAAGTATATATAATGGTAGCAGCGCGGTTGGTTGGTTGGTGTGTCTGCTCCTCTTATTGTTCAAAACTTATGTTATGGTAGCAAGACTGTATCGTCATATTATTAGTGACGCGAAAAAGTAGTGGCAAAACATATTCCATGTATAAATATTCCTATGGTATTGAAATTCAACTAAAGAGGACATATAAAATTACTATCAATGGTAGCAGTGGTTGGTTGGTTGGTGGTTGGTTGGCGGCTGCTCCTATTATTGTTCAAGACTTATGTTATGGTAGCAAGTCTGTATCGTCATATTAATTATTAGTGACGCGAAAAAGTAGTGGAAATCATATTCCATGTATAAATAGATTCCTATGGTAATGAAATTTTCAAGTAAAGAGAGGACCATTCAAGTAAGAGGACATATAAAAAGTAAGTATATGTTCCTCCAATGGTAGCAGTGGTTGGTTGGTTGGCGGCTGATCCTCTTATTGTTCAAAACTTATTTTATCAATATGAGTTTGGCAATACAATAAAGAAGACCAATCTAATCCATATAAAACTAAATGTATTATATGGATATGCTTAGGAAACCCATATATTCATAAAAAAAAATTATGTATAGAAAATTATACATATATCTTTTATATAAATGAATCGTATGGATATCGCCTTATGGTAGGTATAATAACTTTTTAAGGCATAATAATGTATAATATAGAAAATATACATTGAAATATAAATGCATTTTTATAGATATGGCGGCATATAAGTGCCATATACACAAGAATAAATAATAGAATTTACCAATATATAATTAAAATGAGATATATAAACCTAGTGAGGGGCTGCACTAGTATATGAATCGTATGGATATGGCTTATAGGTATAATACCTATAAGGCATAATAATGTATAATATAATAAATATAAATTAAGATATGAATGAATTATATAAATATGGCATAGAAATGCCATATACATACATAAGAATAAATGGTAGAATTTACCCATATATCACTGAAACACGATATATAAACCTAATGATAGCTGGCACTAGTACTGTAAACATGCACGCAATAGTGCGTGGGGTAAAAAACTACTATAGGGAGGTGGTCGTTGGCGGGCCCCTCCTCGTATTGGTCAAAACTTATGTTATGCATATGAATTTGTCAATACTATATAGAACGCCAAGCATATCCATATAAACTATGGATATGCATAGAAATCCATACAAAAGTAAAAAAAAATTATGTATAGAAAAATATACATATATTTATATAAGTGAATCGTATGGATATGGCTTATAGGTATAATACCTATAAGGCATAATAATGTATAACAAGTAAATATACATTGAAATGTGAATGCATTGTATGGATATGGCATATAAATGCCATATATATAGAAATAAATTGTATATCAATGATATAACAATTATAAACCTAGTGAGGGGCGGCACTAGTGAATGAATCGTATGGATATGGCTTATAGGTATAATACCTATAAGGCATAATAATGTATAATATAATAAATATACATTAAGATATGAATGGATTGTATAAATATGGCATAGAAATGCCATATACATAAGAATAAATGGTAGAATTTACCCATATATCACTGAAACACGATATATAAACCTAGTGATAGCTGGCACTAGTACTGTAAACAGGCACGCAATAGTGCGTGGGGTAAAAAACTACTATAGGGAGGTGGTCGTTGGCGGGCCCCTCCTCGTATTGGTCAAAACTTATGTTATGCATATGAATTTGTCAATACTATATAGAACGCCAAGCATATCCATATAAACTATGGATATGCATAGAAATCCATACAAAAGTAAAAAAAAATTATGTATAGAAAAATATACATATATTTATATAAGTGAATCGTATGGATATGGCTTATAGGTATAATACCTATAAGGCATAATAATGTATAACAAGTAAATATACATTGAAATGTGAATGCATTGTATGGATATGGCATATAAATGCCATATATATAGAAATAAATTGTATATCAATGATATAACAATTATAAACCTAGTGAGGGGCGGCACTAGTGAATGAATCGTATGGATATGGCTTATAGGTATAATACCTATAAGGCATAATAATGTATAATATAATAAATATACATTAAGATATGAATGGATTGTATAAATATGGCATAGAAATGCCATATACATAAGAATAAATGGTAGAATTTACCCATATATCACTGAAACACGATATATAAACCTAGTGATAGCTGGCACTAGTACTGTAAACAGGCACGCAATAGTGCGTGGGGTAAAAAACTACTATAGGGAGGTGGTCGTTGGCGGGCCCCTCCTCGTATTGGTCAAAACTTATGTTATGCATATGAATTTGTCAATACTATATAGAACGCCAAGCATATCCATATAAACTATGGATATGCATAGAAAACCATACAAAAGTAAAAAAAAATTATGTATAGAAAAATATACATATATTTATATAAGTGAATCGTATGGATATGGCTTATAGGTATAATACCTATAAGGCATAATAATGTATAACAAGTAAATATACATTGAAATGTGAATGCATTGTATGGATATGGCATATAAATGCCATATATATAGAAATAAATTGTATATCAATGATATAACAATTATAAACCTAGTGAGGGGCGGCACTAGTGAATGAATCGTATGGATATGGCTTATAGGTATAATACCTATAAGGCATAATAATGTATAATATAATAAATATACATTAAGATATGAATGGATTGTATAAATATGGCATAGAAATGCCATATACATAAGAATAAATGGTAGAATTTACCCATATATCACTGAACACGATATATAAACCTAGTGATAGCTGGCACTAGTACTGTAAACAGGCACGCAATAGTGCGTGGGGTAAAAAACTACTATAGGGAGGTGGTCGTTGGCGGGCCCCTCCTCGTATTGGTCAAAACTTATGTTATGCATATGAATTTGTCAATACTATATAGAACGCCAAGCATATCCATATAAACTATGGATATGCATAGAAAACCATACAAAAGTAAAAAAAAATTATGTATAGAAAAATATACATATATTTATATAAGTGAATCGTATGGATATGGCTTATAGGTATAATACCTATAAGGCATAATAATGTATAACAAGTAAATATACATTGAAATGTGAATGCATTGTATGGATATGGCATATAAATGCCATATATATAGAAATAAATTGTATATCAATGATATAACAATTATAAACCTAGTGAGGGGCGGCACTAGTGAATGAATCGTATGGATATGGCTTATAGGTATAATACCTATAAGGCATAATAATGTATAATATAATAAATATACATTAAGATATGAATGGATTGTATAAATATGGCATAGAAATGCCCATATACATAAGAATAAATGGTAGAAATTTACCCATATATCACTGAAACACGATATATAAACCTAGTGATAGCTGGCACTAGTACTGTAAACAGGCACGCAATAGTGCGTGGGGTAAAAAACTACTATAGGGAGGTGGTCGTTGGCGGGCCCCTCCTCGTATTGGTCAAAACTTATGTTATGCATATGAATTTGTCAATACTATATAGAACGCCAAGCATATCCATATAAACTATGGATATGCATAGAAAACCATACAAAAGTAAAAAAAAATTATGTATAGAAAAAATATACATATATTTATATAAGTGAATCGTATGGATATGGCTTATAGGTATAATACCTATAAGGCATAATAATGTATAACAAGTAAATATACATTGAAATGTGAATGCATTGTATGGATATGGCATATAAATGCCATATATATAGAAATAAATTGTATATCAATGATATAACAATTATAAACCTAGTGAGGGGCGGCACTAGTGAATGAATCGTATGGATATGGCTTATAGGTATAATACCTATAAGGCATAATAATGTATAATATAATAAATATACATTAAGATATGAATGGATTGTATAAATATGGCATAGAAATGCCATATACATAAGAATAAATGGTAGAATTTACCCATATATCACTGAAACACGATATATAAACCTAGTGATAGCTGGCACTAGTACTGTAAACAGGCACGCAATAGTGCGTGGGGTAAAAAACTACTATAGGGAGGTGGTCGTTGGCGGGCCCCTCCTCGTATTGGTCAAAACTTATGTTATGCATATGAATTTGTCAATACTATATAGAACGCCAAGCATATCCATATAAACTATGGATATGCATAGAAAACCATACAAAAGTAAAAAAAAATTATGTATAGAAAAAAATATACATATATTTATATAAGTGAATCGTATGGATATGGCTTATAGGTATAATACCTATAGGCATAATAATGTATAACAAGTAAATATACATTGAAATGTGAATGCATTGTATGGATATGGCATATAAATGCCATATATATAGAAATAAATTGTATATCAATGATATAACAATTATAAACCTAGTGAGGGGCGGCACTAGTGAATGAATCGTATGGATATGGCTTATAGGTATAATACCTATAAGGCATAATAATGTATAATATAATAAATATACATTAAGATATGAATGGATTGTATAAATATGGCATAGAAATGCCATATACATAAGAATAAATGGTAGAATTTACCCATATATCACTGAAACACGATATATAAACCTAGTGATAGCTGGCACTAGTACTGTAAACAGGCACGCAATAGTGCGTGGGGTAAAAAACTAACTATAGGGAGGTGGTCGTTGGCGGGCCCCTCCTCGTATTGGTCAAAACTTATGTTATGCATATGAATTTGTCAATACTATATAGAACGCCAAGCATATCCATATAAACTATGGATATGCATAGAAATCCATACAAAATAAAAAAAAATTATGTATAGAAAAATATACATATATTTATATAAGTGAATCGTATGGATATGGCTTATAGGTATAATACCTATAAGGCATAATAATGTATAACAAGTAAATATACATTGAAATGTGAATGCATTGTATGGATATGGCATATAAATGCCATATATATAGAAATAAATTGTATATCAATGATATAACAATTATAAACCTAGTGAGGGGCGGCACTAGTGAATGAATCGTATGGATATGGCTTATAGGTATAATACCTATAAGGCATAATAATGTATAATATAATAAATATACATTAAGATATGAATGGATTGTATAAATATGGCATAGAAATGCCATATACATAAGAATAAATGGTAGAATTTACCCATATATCACTGAAACATGATATATAAACCTAGTGATAGCTGGCACT
>NW_023665471.1:52500-65000 GCF_014743375.2 Drosophila subpulchrella | reverse complement strand
TGGGTGGTAAACTCCATCTAAAACTAAATATAACCATGAGACCGATAGTAAACAAGTACCGTGAGGGAAAGTTGAAAAGAACTCTGAATAGAGAGTTAAACAGTACGTGAAACTGCTTAGAGGTTAAGCCCGATGAACCTGAATATCCGTTATGGAAAATTCATCATTAAAATTGTAATATTTAAACAATATTATGATAATAGTGTGCATTTTTTCCATATAAGGACATTGTAATCTATTAGCATACAAAATTTATCATAAAATATAACTTATAGTTTATTCAAATTAATTTGCTTGCATTTTAACACAGAATAAATGTTATTAATTTGATAAAGTGCTGATAGATTTATATGAATACAGTGCGTTAATTTTTCGGAATTATATAATGGCATAATTATCATTGATTTTTGTGTTTATTATATGCACTTGTATGATTAACAATGCGAAAGATTCAGGATACCTTCGGGACCCGTCTTGAAACACGGACCAAGGAGTCTAACATATGTGCAAGTTATTGGGATATAAACCTAATAGCGTAATTAACTTGACTAATAATGGGATTAGTTTTTTAACTATTTATAGCTAATTAACACAATCCCGGGGCGTTCTATATAGTTATGTATAATGATATTTATATTATTTATGCCTCTAACTGGAACGTACCTTGAGCATATATGCTGTGACCCGAAAGATGGTGAACTATACTTGATCAGGTTGAAGTCAGGGGAAACCCTGATGGAAGACCGAAACAGTTCTGACGTGCAAATCGATTGTCAGAATTGAGTATAGGGGCGAAAGACCAATCGAACCATCTAGTAGCTGGTTCCTTCCGAAGTTTCCCTCAGGATAGCTGGTGCATTTTAATGTTATATAAAATAATCTTATCTGGTAAAGCGAATGATTAGAGGCCTTAGGGTCGAAACGATCTTAACCTATTCTCAAACTTTAAATGGGTAAGAACCTTAACTTTCTTGATATGAAGTTCAAGGTTATGATATAATGTGCCCAGTGGGCCACTTTTGGTAAGCAGAACTGGCGCTGTGGGATGAACCAAACGTAATGTTACGGTGCCCAAATTAACAACTCATGCAGATACCATGAAAGGCGTTGGTTGCTTAAAACAGCAGGACGGTGATCATGGAAGTCGAAATCCGCTAAGGAGTGTGTAACAACTCACCTGCCGAAGCAACTAGCCCTTAAAATGGATGGCGCTTAAGTTGTATACCTATACATTACCGCTAAAGTAGATGATTTATATTACTTGTGATATAAATTTTGAAACTTTAGTGAGTAGGAAGGTACAATGGTATGCGTAGAAGTGTTTGGCGTAAGCCTGCATGGAGCTGCCATTGGTACAGATCTTGGTGGTAGTAGCAAATAATCGAATGAGACCTTGGAGGACTGAAGTGGAGAAGGGTTTCGTGTGAACAGTGGTTGATCACGAGTTAGTCGGTCCTAAGTTCAAGGCGAAAGCCGAAAATTTTCAAGTAAAACACAAATGCCATACAAATATAATTATATTATATAAATCAAGCTAATTAATATACTTGAATAATTTTGAACGAAAGGGAATACGGTTCCAATTCCGTAACCTGTTGAGTATCCGTTTGTTATTAAATATGGGCCTCGTGCTCATCCTGGCAACAGGAACGACCATAAAGAAGCCGTCGAGAGATATCGGAAGAGTTTTCTTTTCTGTTTTATAGCCGTACTACCATGGAAGTCTTTCGCAGAGAGATATGGTAGATGGGCTAGAAGAGCATGACATATACTGTTGTGTCGATATTTTCTCCTCGGACCTTGAAAATTTATGGTGGGGACACGCAAACTTCTCAACAGGCCGTACCAATATCCGCAGCTGGTCTCCAAGGTGAAGAGTCTCTAGTCGATAGAATAATGTAGGTAAGGGAAGTCGGCAAATTAGATCCGTAACTTCGGGATAAGGATTGGCTCTGAAGATTGAGATAGTCGGGCTTGATTGGGAAACAATAACATGGTTTATGTGCTCGTTCTGGGTAAATAGAGTGTCTGGCATTTATGTTGGTCACTTGTTCCCCGGATAGTTTAGTTACGTAGCCAATTGTGGAACTTTCTTGCTAAAATTTTTAAGAATACTAATTGGGTTAAACCAATTAGTTCTTATTAATTATAACGATTATCAATTAACAATCAATTCAGAACTGGCACGGACTTGGGGAATCCGACTGTCTAATTAAAACAAAGCATTGTGATGGCCCTAGCGGGTGTTGACACAATGTGATTTCTGCCCAGTGCTCTGAATGTCAAAGTGAAGAAATTCAAGTAAGCGCGGGTCAACGGCGGGAGTAACTATGACTCTCTTAAGGTAGCCAAATGCCTCGTCATCTAATTAGTGACGCGCATGAATGGATTAACGAGATTCCTACTGTCCCTATCTACTATCTAGCGAAACCACAGCCAAGGGAACGGGCTTGGAATAATTAGCGGGGAAAGAAGACCCTTTTGAGCTTGACTCTAATCTGGCAGTGTAAGGAGACATAAGAGGTGTAGAATAAGTGGGAGATATTAGACTTCGGTTTGGTATCGCCAATGAAATACCACTACTCTTATTGTTTCCTTACTTACTTGATTAAATGGAACGTGTATCATTTCCTAGCCATTATACGGATATATTTATTATATCTTATGGTATTGGGTTTTGATGCAAGCTTCTTGATCAAAGTATCACGAGTTTGTTATATAATCGCAAACAAATTCTTTAATAAAACGGTGCATTTATGTATTTTTGATTTGAAAATTTGGTATAACTCCAATTACTCAGGTATGATCCAATTCAAGGACATTGCCAGGTAGGGAGTTTGACTGGGGCGGTACATCTCTCAAATAATAACGGAGGTGTCCCAAGGCCAGCTCAGTGCGGACAGAAACCACACATAGAGCAAAAGGGCAAATGCTGACTTGATCTCGGTGTTCAGTACACACAGGGACAGCAAAAGCTCGGCCTATCGATCCTTTTGGTTTAAAGAGTTTTTAACAAGAGGTGTCAGAAAAGTTACCATAGGGATAACTGGCTTGTGGCGGCCAAGCGTTCATAGCGACGTCGCTTTTTGATCCTTCGATGTCGGCTCTTCCTATCATTGTGAAGCAAAATTCACCAAGCGTTGGATTGTTCACCCATGCAAGGGAACGTGAGCTGGGTTTAGACCGTCGTGAGACAGGTTAGTTTTACCCTACTAATGACAAAACGTTGTTGCGACAGCATTCCTGCGTAGTACGAGAGGAACCGCAGGTACGGACCAATGGCACAATACTTGTTCGAGCGAACAGTGGTATGACGCTACGTCCGTTGGATTATGCCTGAACGCCTCTAAGGTCGTATCCGTGCTGGACTGCAATGATAAATAAGGGGCAATTTGCATTGTATGGCTTCTAAACCATTTAAAGTTTATAATTTACTTTATAAACGACAATGGATGTGATGCCAATGTAATTTGTAACATAGTAAATTGGGAGGATCTTTGATCACCTGATGCCGCGCTAGTTACATATAAAAGCATTATTTAATACAATGACAAAGCCTAGAATCAATTGTAAACGACTTTTGTAACAGGCAAGGTGTTGTAAGTGGTTGAGCAGCTGCCATACTGCGATCCACTGAAGCTTATCCTTTGCTTGATGATTCGATAATAAAGATGTTGCAAGCGGGCATAATCATTATGCTTGCTTGCAGCATCGCACGCCACTTTGTTTGTGGTGTGTAAGGTAGGGAAGAAGAAATATAAAAGACCTAAATTGGAAACATCAATATATAAGTAAATATTGAACAAACAAAATGTATCGTCATCTTATTAGTGACGCGATGATAAAGTGGCAAACATATTCCATGTATAAATATTCCTATGGTATTAAAATTCAAGTAAAGAGGACATATATAAAAGTTTGTATATATGGTTCATTCAATGGTAGCAGCGGTTGGTTGGTTGGTGTCTGCTCCTATTATTGTTCAAGACTTATGTTATGGTAGCAAGTCTGTATCGTCATATTAATTATTAGTGACGCGAAAAAGTAGTGGAAATCATATTCCATGTATAAATAGATTCCTATGGTAATGAAATTTTCAAGTAAAGAGAGGACCATTCAAGTAAGAGGACATATAAAAAGTAAGTATATGTTCCTCCAATGGTAGCAGTGGTTGGTTGGTTGGCGGCTGATCCTCTTATTGTTCAAAACTTATTTTATCAATATGAGTTTGGCAATACAATAAAGAAGACCAATCTAATCCATATAAAACTAAATGTATTATATGGATATGCTTAGGAAACCCATATATTCATAAAAAAAAATTATGTATAGAAAATTATACATATATCTTTTATATAAATGAATCGTATGGATATCGCCTTATGGTAGGTATAATAACTTTTAAGGCATAATAATGTATAATATAGAAAATATACATTGAAATATAAATGCATTTTTATAGATATGGCGGCATATAAGTGCCATATACACAAGAATAAATAATAGAATTTACCAATATATAATTAAAATGAGATATATAAACCTAGTGAGGGGCTGCACTAGTATATGAATCGTATGGATATGGCTTATAGGTATAATACCTATAAGGCATAATAATGTATAATATAATAAATATAAATTAAGATATGAATGAATTATATAAATATGGCATAGAAATGCCATATACATACATAAGAATAAATGGTAGAATTTACCCATATATCACTGAAACACGATATATAAACCTAATGATAGCTGGCACTAGTACTGTAAACATGCACGCAATAGTGCGTGGGGTAAAAAACTACTATAGGGAGGTGGTCGTTGGCGGGCCCCTCCTCGTATTGGTCAAAACTTATGTTATGCATATGAATTTGTCAATACTATATAGAACGCCAAGCATATCCATATAAACTATGGATATGCATAGAAATCCATACAAAAGTAAAAAAAAATTATGTATAGAAAAATATACATATATTTATATAAGTGAATCGTATGGATATGGCTTATAGGTATAATACCTATAAGGCATAATAATGTATAACAAGTAAATATACATTGAAATGTGAATGCATTGTATGGATATGGCATATAAATGCCATATATATAGAAATAAATTGTATATCAATGATATAACAATTATAAACCTAGTGAGGGGCGGCACTAGTGAATGAATCGTATGGATATGGCTTATAGGTATAATACCTATAAGGCATAATAATGTATAATATAATAAATATACATTAAGATATGAATGGATTGTATAAATATGGCATAGAAATGCCATATACATAAGAATAAATGGTAGAATTTACCCATATATCACTGAAACACGATATATAAACCTAGTGATAGCTGGCACTAGTACTGTAAACAGGCACGCAATAGTGCGTGGGGTAAAAAACTACTATAGGGAGGTGGTCGTTGGCGGGCCCCTCCTCGTATTGGTCAAAACTTATGTTATGCATATGAATTTGTCAATACTATATAGAACGCCAAGCATATCCATATAAACTATGG
Source organism: Drosophila subpulchrella (assembly GCF_014743375.2). Classification (NCBI taxonomy): domain Eukaryota; kingdom Metazoa; phylum Arthropoda; class Insecta; order Diptera; family Drosophilidae; genus Drosophila; species Drosophila subpulchrella. The sequence continues at coordinate 59,477 of NW_023665471.1, read as the reverse complement.
ATATGCATAGAAATCCATACAAAAGTAAAAAAAAATTATGTATAGAAAAATATACATATATTTATATAAGTGAATCGTATGGATATGGCTTATAGGTATAATACCTATAAGGCATAATAATGTATAACAAGTAAATATACATTGAAATGTGAATGCATTGTATGGATATGGCATATAAATGCCATATATATAGAAATAAATTGTATATCAATGATATAACAATTATAAACCTAGTGAGGGGCGGCACTAGTGAATGAATCGTATGGATATGGCTTATAGGTATAATACCTATAAGGCATAATAATGTATAATATAATAAATATACATTAAGATATGAATGGATTGTATAAATATGGCATAGAAATGCCATATACATAAGAATAAATGGTAGAATTTACCCATATATCACTGAAACACGATATATAAACCTAGTGATAGCTGGCACTAGTACTGTAAACAGGCACGCAATAGTGCGTGGGGTAAAAAACTACTATAGGGAGGTGGTCGTTGGCGGGCCCCTCCTCGTATTGGTCAAAACTTATGTTATGCATATGAATTTGTCAATACTATATAGAACGCCAAGCATATCCATATAAACTATGGATATGCATAGAAAACCATACAAAAGTAAAAAAAAATTATGTATAGAAAAATATACATATATTTATATAAGTGAATCGTATGGATATGGCTTATAGGTATAATACCTATAAGGCATAATAATGTATAACAAGTAAATATACATTGAAATGTGAATGCATTGTATGGATATGGCATATAAATGCCATATATATAGAAATAAATTGTATATCAATGATATAACAATTATAAACCTAGTGAGGGGCGGCACTAGTGAATGAATCGTATGGATATGGCTTATAGGTATAATACCTATAAGGCATAATAATGTATAATATAATAAATATACATTAAGATATGAATGGATTGTATAAATATGGCATAGAAATGCCATATACATAAGAATAAATGGTAGAATTTACCCATATATCACTGAAACACGATATATAAACCTAGTGATAGCTGGCACTAGTACTGTAAACAGGCACGCAATAGTGCGTGGGGTAAAAAACTACTATAGGGAGGTGGTCGTTGGCGGGCCCCTCCTCGTATTGGTCAAAACTTATGTTATGCATATGAATTTGTCAATACTATATAGAACGCCAAGCATATCCATATAAACTATGGATATGCATAGAAAACCATACAAAAGTAAAAAAAAATTATGTATAGAAAAAATATACATATATTTATATAAGTGAATCGTATGGATATGGCTTATAGGTATAATACCTATAAGGCATAATAATGTATAACAAGTAAATATACATTGAAATGTGAATGCATTGTATGGATATGGCATATAAATGCCATATATATAGAAATAAATTGTATATCAATGATATAACAATTATAAACCTAGTGAGGGGCGGCACTAGTGAATGAATCGTATGGATATGGCTTATAGGTATAATACCTATAAGGCATAATAATGTATAATATAATAAATATACATTAAGATATGAATGGATTGTATAAATATGGCATAGAAATGCCATATACATAAGAATAAATGGTAGAATTTACCCATATATCACTGAAACACGATATATAAAACCTAGTGATAGCTGGCACTAGTACTGTAAACAGGCACGCAATAGTGCGTGGGGTAAAAAACTACTATAGGGAGGTGGTCGTTGGCGGGCCCCTCCTCGTATTGGTCAAAACTTATGTTATGCATATGAATTTGTCAATACTATATAGAACGCCAAGCATATCCATATAAACTATGGATATGCATAGAAAACCATACAAAAAGTAAAAAAAAATTATGTATAGAAAAAAATATACATATATTTATATAAGTGAATCGTATGGATATGGCTTATAGGTATAATACCTATAAGGCATAATAATGTATAACAAGTAAATATACATTGAAATGTGAATGCATTGTATGGATATGGCATATAAATGCCATATATATAGAAATAAATTGTATATCAATGATATAACAATTATAAACCTAGTGAGGGGCGGCACTAGTGAATGAATCGTATGGATATGGCTTATAGGTATAATACCTATAAGGCATAATAATGTATAATATAATAAATATACATTAAGATATGAATGGATTGTATAAATATGGCATAGAAAATGCCATATACATAAGAATAAATGGTAGAATTTTACCCATATATCACTGAAACACGATATATAAACCTAGTGATAGCTGGCACTAGTACTGTAAACAGGCACGCAATAGTGCGTGGGGTAAAAAACTACTATAGGGAGGTGGTCGTTGGCGGGCCCCTCCTCGTATTGGTCAAAACTTATGTTATGCATATGAATTTGTCATACTATATAGAACGCCAAGCATATCCATATAAACTATGGATATGCATAGAAATCCATACAAAAAGTAAAAAAAAAATTATGTATAGAAAAAATATACATATATTTATATAAGTGAATCGTATGGATATGGCTTATAGGTATAATACCTATAAGGCATAATAATGTATAACAAGTAAATATACATTGAAATGTGAATGCATTGTATGGATATGGCATATAAATGCCATATATATAGAAATAAATTGTATATCAATGATATAACAATTATAAACCTAGTGAGGGGCGGCACTAGTGAATGAATCGTATGGATATGGCTTATAGGTATAATACCTATAAGGCATAATAATGTATAATATAATAAATATACATTAAGATATGAATGGATTGTATAAATATGGCATAGAAATGCCATATACATAAGAATAAATGGTAGAATTTACCCATATATCACTGAAACACGATATATAAACCTAGTGATAGCTGCACTAGTACTGTAAACAGGCACGCAATAGTGCGTGGGGTAAAAAACTACTATAGGGAGGTGGTCGTTGGCGGGCCCCTCCTCGTATTGGTCAAAACTTATGTTATGCATATGAATTTGTCAATACTATATAGAACGCCAAGCATATCCATATAAACTATGGATATGCATAGAAAACCATACAAAAGTAAAAAAAAATTATGTATAGAAAAATATACATATATTTATATAAGTGAATCGTATGGATATGGCTTATAGGTATAATACCTATAAGGCATAATAATGTATAACAAGTAAATATACATTGAAATGTGAATGCATTGTATGGATATGGCATATAAATGCCATATATATAGAAATAAATTGTATATCAATGATATAACAATTATAAACCTAGTGAGGGGGCGGCACTAGTGAATGATCGTATGGATATGGCTTATAGGTATAATACCTATAAGGCATAATAATGTATAATATAATAAATATACATTAAGATATGAATGGATTGTATAAATATGGCATAGAAATGCCATATACATAAGAATAATGGTAGAATTTACCCATATATCACTGAAACACGATATATAAACCTAGTGATAGCTGGCACTAGTACTGTAAACAGGCACGCAATAGTGCGTGGGGTAAAAAACTACTATAGGGAGGTGGTCGTTGGCGGGCCCTCCTCGTATTGGTCAAAACTTATGTTATGCATATGAATTTGTCAATACTATATAGAACGCCAAGCATATCCATATAAACTATGGATATGCATAGAAAACCATACAAAAGTAAAAAAAAATTATGTATAGAAAAAATATACATATATTTATATAAGTGAATCGTATGGATATGGCTTATAGGTATAATACCTATAAGGCATAATAATGTATAACAAGTAAATATACATTGAAATGTGAATGCATTGTATGGATATGGCATATAAATGCCATATATATAGAAATAAATTGTATATCAATGATATAACAATTATAAACCTAGTGAGGGGCGGCACTAGTGAATGAATCGTATGGATATGGCTTATAGGTATAATACCTATAAGGCATAATAATGTATAATATAATAAATATACATTAAGATATGAATGGATTGTATAAATATGGCATAGAAATGCCATATACATAAGAATAAATGGTAGAATTTACCCATATATCACTGAAACACGATATATAAACCTAGTGATAGCTGGCACTAGTACTGTAAACAGGCACGCAATAGTGCGTGGGGTAAAAAACTACTATAGGGAGGTGGTCGTTGGCGGGCCCCTCCTCGTATTGGTCAAAACTTATGTTATGCATATGAATTTGTCAATACTATATAGAACGCCAAGCATATCCATATAAACTATGGATATGCATAGAAATCCATACAAAAGTAAAAAAAAATTATGTATAGAAAAAATATACATATATTTATATAAGTGAATCGTATGGATATGGCTTATAGGTATAATACCTATAAGGCATAATAATGTATAACAAGTAAATATACATTGAAATGTGAATGCATTGTATGGATATGGCATATAAATGCCATATATATAGAAATAAATTGTATATCAATGATATAACAATTATAAACCTAGTGAGGGGCGGCACTAGTGAATGAATCGTATGGATATGGCTTATAGGTATAATACCTATAAGGCATAATAATGTATAATATAATAAATATACATTAAGATATGAATGGATTGTATAAATATGGCATAGAAATGCCATATACATAAGAATAAATGGTAGAATTTACCCATATATCACTGAAACACGATATATAAACCTAGTGATAGCTGGCACTAGTACTGTAAACAGGCACGCAATAGTGCGTGGGGTAAAAAACTACTATAGGGAGGTGGTCGTTGGCGGGCCCCTCCTCGTATTGGTCAAAACTTATGTTATGCATATGAATTTGTCAATACTATATAGAACGCCAAGCATATCCATATAAACTATGGATATGCATAGAAAACCATACAAAAGTAAAAAAAAATTATGTATAGAAAAATATACATATATTTATATAAGTGAATCGTATGGATATGGCTTATAGGTATAATACCTATAAGGCATAATAATGTATAACAAGTAAATATACATTGAAATGTGAATGCATTGTATGGATATGGCATATAAATGCCATATATATAGAAATAAATTGTATATCAATGATATAACAATTATAAACCTAGTGAGGGGCGGCACTAGTGAATGAATCGTATGGATATGGCTTATAGGTATAATACCTATAAGGCATAATAATGTATAATATAATAAATATACATTAAGATATGAATGGATTGTATAAATATGGCATAGAAATGCCATATACATAAGAATAAATGGTAGAATTTACCCATATATCACTGAAACACGATATATAAACCTAGTGATAGCTGGCACTAGTACTGTAAACAGGCACGCAATAGTGCGTGGGGTAAAAAACTACTATAGGGAGGTGGTCGTTGGCGGGCCCCTCCTCGTATTGGTCAAAACTTATGTTATGCATATGAATTTGTCAATACTATATAGAACGCCAAGCATATCCATATAAACTATGGATATGCATAGAAAACCATACAAAAGTAAAAAAAAATTATGTATAGAAAAAATATACATATATTTATATAAGTGAATCGTATGGATATGGCTTATAGGTATAATACCTATAAGGCATAATAATGTATAACAAGTAAATATACATTGAAATGTGAATGCATTGTATGGATATGGCATATAAATGCCATATATATAGAAATAAATTGTATATCAATGATATAACAATTATAAACCTAGTGAGGGGCGGCACTAGTGAATGAATCGTATGGATATGGCTTATAGGTATAATACCTATAAGGCATAATAATGTATAATATAATAAATATACATTAAGATATGAATGGATTGTATAAATATGGCATAGAAATGCCATATACATAAGAATAAATGGTAGAATTTACCCATATATCACTGAAACACGATATATAAACCTAGTGATAGCTGGCACTAGTACTGTAAACAGGCACGCAATAGTGCGTGGGGTAAAAAACTACTATAGGGAGGTGGTCGTTGGCGGGCCCCTCCTCGTATTGGTCAAAACTTATGTTATGCATATGAATTTGTCAATACTATATAGAACGCCAAGCATATCCATATAAACTATGGATATGCATAGAAACCATACAAAAGTAAAAAAAAATTATGTATAGAAAAAAATATACATATATTTATATAAGTGAATCGTATGGATATGGCTTATAGGTATAATACCTATAAGGCATAATAATGTATAACAAGTAAATATACATTGAAATGTGAATGCATTGTATGGATATGGCATATAAATGCCATATATATAGAAATAAATTGTATATCAATGATATAACAATTATAAACCTAGTGAGGGGCGGCACTAGTGAATGAATCGTATGGATATGGCTTATAGGTATAATACCTATAAGGCATAATAATGTATAATATAATAAATATACATTAAGATATGAATGGATTGTATAAATATGGCATAGAAATGCCATATACATAAGAATAAATGGTAGAATTTACCCATATATCACTGAAACACGATATATAAACCTAGTGATAGCTGGCACTAGTACTGTAAACAGGCACGCAATAGTGCGTGGGGTAAAAAACTACTATAGGGAGGTGGTCGTTGGCGGGCCCCTCCTCGTATTGGTCAAAACTTATGTTATGCATATGAATTTGTCAATACTATATAGAACGCCAAGCATATCCATATAAACTATGGATATGCATAGAAATCCATACAAAAATAAAAAAAAATTATGTATAGAAAAATATACATATATTTATATAAGTGAATCGTATGGATATGGCTTATAGGTATAATACCTATAAGGCATAATAATGTATAACAAGTAAATATACATTGAAATGTGAATGCATTGTATGGATATGGCATATAAATGCCATATATATAGAAATAAATTGTATATCAATGATATAACAATTATAAACCTAGTGAGGGGCGGCACTAGTGAATGAATCGTATGGATATGGCTTATAGGTATAATACCTATAAGGCATAATAATGTATAATATAATAAATATACATTAAGATA
>NW_023665471.1:32500-47500 GCF_014743375.2 Drosophila subpulchrella | reverse complement strand
CCTTCTTAAATGAGGCCATTTACCCATAGAGGGTGCCAGGCCCGTATAACGTTAATGATTACTAGATGATGTTTCCAAAGAGTCGTGTTGCTTGATAGTGCAGCACTAAGTGGGTGGTAAACTCCATCTAAAACTAAATATAACCATGAGACCGATAGTAAACAAGTACCGTGAGGGAAAGTTGAAAAGAACTCTGAATAGAGAGTTAAACAGTACGTGAAACTGCTTAGAGGTTAAGCCCGATGAACCTGAATATCCGTTATGGAAAATTCATCATTAAAATTGTAATATTTAAACAATATTATGATAATAGTGTGCATTTTTTCCATATAAGGACATTGTAATCTATTAGCATACAAAATTTATCATAAAATATAACTTATAGTTTATTCAAATTAATTTGCTTGCATTTTAACACAGAATAAATGTTATTAATTTGATAAAGTGCTGATAGATTTATATGAATACAGTGCGTTAATTTTTCGGAATTATATAATGGCATAATTATCATTGATTTTTGTGTTTATTATATGCACTTGTATGATTAACAATGCGAAAGATTCAGGATACCTTCGGGACCCGTCTTGAAACACGGACCAAGGAGTCTAACATATGTGCAAGTTATTGGGATATAAACCTAATAGCGTAATTAACTTGACTAATAATGGGATTAGTTTTTTAACTATTTATAGCTAATTAACACAATCCCGGGGCGTTCTATATAGTTATGTATAATGATATTTATATTATTTATGCCTCTAACTGGAACGTACCTTGAGCATATATGCTGTGACCCGAAAGATGGTGAACTATACTTGATCAGGTTGAAGTCAGGGGAAACCCTGATGGAAGACCGAAACAGTTCTGACGTGCAAATCGATTGTCAGAATTGAGTATAGGGGCGAAAGACCAATCGAACCATCTAGTAGCTGGTTCCTTCCGAAGTTTCCCTCAGGATAGCTGGTGCATTTTAATGTTATATAAAATAATCTTATCTGGTAAAGCGAATGATTAGAGGCCTTAGGGTCGAAACGATCTTAACCTATTCTCAAACTTTAAATGGGTAAGAACCTTAACTTTCTTGATATGAAGTTCAAGGTTATGATATAATGTGCCCAGTGGGCCACTTTTGGTAAGCAGAACTGGCGCTGTGGGATGAACCAAACGTAATGTTACGGTGCCCAAATTAACAACTCATGCAGATACCATGAAAGGCGTTGGTTGCTTAAAACAGCAGGACGGTGATCATGGAAGTCGAAATCCGCTAAGGAGTGTGTAACAACTCACCTGCCGAAGCAACTAGCCCTTAAAATGGATGGCGCTTAAGTTGTATACCTATACATTACCGCTAAAGTAGATGATTTATATTACTTGTGATATAAATTTTGAAACTTTAGTGAGTAGGAAGGTACAATGGTATGCGTAGAAGTGTTTGGCGTAAGCCTGCATGGAGCTGCCATTGGTACAGATCTTGGTGGTAGTAGCAAATAATCGAATGAGACCTTGGAGGACTGAAGTGGAGAAGGGTTTCGTGTGAACAGTGGTTGATCACGAGTTAGTCGGTCCTAAGTTCAAGGCGAAAGCCGAAAATTTTCAAGTAAAACACAAATGCCATACAAATATAATTATATTATATAAATCAAGCTAATTAATATACTTGAATAATTTTGAACGAAAGGGAATACGGTTCCAATTCCGTAACCTGTTGAGTATCCGTTTGTTATTAAATATGGGCCTCGTGCTCATCCTGGCAACAGGAACGACCATAAAGAAGCCGTCGAGAGATATCGGAAGAGTTTTCTTTTCTGTTTTATAGCCGTACTACCATGGAAGTCTTTCGCAGAGAGATATGGTAGATGGGCTAGAAGAGCATGACATATACTGTTGTGTCGATATTTTCTCCTCGGACCTTGAAAATTTATGGTGGGGACACGCAAACTTCTCAACAGGCCGTACCAATATCCGCAGCTGGTCTCCAAGGTGAAGAGTCTCTAGTCGATAGAATAATGTAGGTAAGGGAAGTCGGCAAATTAGATCCGTAACTTCGGGATAAGGATTGGCTCTGAAGATTGAGATAGTCGGGCTTGATTGGGAAACAATAACATGGTTTATGTGCTCGTTCTGGGTAAATAGAGTGTCTGGCATTTATGTTGGTCACTTGTTCCCCGGATAGTTTAGTTACGTAGCCAATTGTGGAACTTTCTTGCTAAAATTTTTAAGAATACTAATTGGGTTAAACCAATTAGTTCTTATTAATTATAACGATTATCAATTAACAATCAATTCAGAACTGGCACGGACTTGGGGAATCCGACTGTCTAATTAAAACAAAGCATTGTGATGGCCCTAGCGGGTGTTGACACAATGTGATTTCTGCCCAGTGCTCTGAATGTCAAAGTGAAGAAATTCAAGTAAGCGCGGGTCAACGGCGGGAGTAACTATGACTCTCTTAAGGTAGCCAAATGCCTCGTCATCTAATTAGTGACGCGCATGAATGGATTAACGACGGACGTGTGTTTTTTCGTGGTCCCAATCAGTCGGTCATATCTCGGAAAGTACGTGGTGTACAAAGTTAAAATTTGCGTCAAAATTCGTGCCTTTGCGAAAGGAGTACGGTGGTGTAAAAACATTTAGGAAAAGTCAGCGGTGAGCGGAGTAATCGGAGTTTTCCTTTGTGGAAAATTCCACACGTGCGCGCGCCGCGTGTGCTTGGAGAGCGCTTTCGAGAGAGCGCTTTCGTGAGAGAGCTTTCGCGAGAGCGTTTGGCGTCAGGTGTTCCCTCTCGCGTGATTCCTCTCGCGCGTCAGCTGTGCGTGTACCGCCTAAGCTTTCTTATCGGGTAAGTGAGCTTGCTCGAGAAAAAGTTTAGAGGGTAGGTGGGCGATGGCTCCATCTCCGATGGAGACGGAGGGCGGATGCTCGGGCAGCGAATCTGCCAGCAGTCGAGGTAGCGTCAATGTTGGACGAAAAGGCCGCCCGAAGGGGAAGCGTGGACGAGGTGCTGCCGCAAGGGACGCCTCGCAGGCAAAGATTGTTGCCGTGGATGGAGTTGGAGGCGGGCCAGAGCCCCTTGTAGAGGAGACGCTCTCTTCTCTGGAGATGCCGCCGCCGCCCGCTCCCGCTGCCGCCGCCCCCACTGCTGCTGTAGTAGCTGCAGCTGCTACTGCTGCTGCCGCTGCCGCTGCTGCTGCCGCTGCCGACGCCGCTGAAGCCTCGACATCAGCCGCTGCAGCAAAAGTCGCCGTTGGAGTTGAGGTCGTAGTCCCCTCTCCCCCTCCCGTTGTTCGCTCGTCGCACTGCTCCATGGAGATCGTGAAGCAAGGATCGTGCCGCGTCGCAGAAGAGTCGACTGCGATCAGGGATGAGCTGCTAGGGCTCATTGTGAATATAGTGTCTGCAAAACTCCAGACGGAGATTATGAAAGTCGCAACGAGGTACGACGGCTTGATCTCGTCGCTGCTTATTAGGAATGCCATCCTCGATGATCGCTACAAGCAGTGCAAGAAGACGCCACCGCCGCCAGCTCAGCGACCAGTCGCTGTTGCTAACCAGCCGTCGTATGCAGTTGCGTACCCCAGCTTGCCAGTGCCTTCTGCCACGCCGATCCCGATGCCGCGAAAGCCGCGGGAGACCTGGTCGGCAGTCGTGCACAGCCCAGACCCGACCATCTCGGGCAAGCAGCTGGCGGAGAAGGTGCGGAAAGAAATCGCTCCTGCACTAGGAGTCCGACTCCATGAAGTCAGGGGATTGGCGCGTGGCGGTGCGGTTATACGTACCCCGTCGTCCAGTGAGCTTAAGCGCGTGATGGCTAACAAGAAGTTCGGCGAGGCCGGACTTGAAATTAAGCAGACCCCGGAACTTAAGCCAAAGGTTGTAGTGAGCAACGTCGACACTGCGCACACGCCCGAGGACTTCATGACGGAGTTGTATAAAAACAACTTCGAGGACAAGATGGACCTGGCACAATTCAAGAGGACGGTGCGGCTCGAAAAGCCCTGGTCGCAGGCTAATGGCGCCACGGTCAACGTGACGCTAGAGGTCGACGCGACGGCACTTGATGTCCTGGACGGAGGAAAAGCCTACATAGGGTGGTTTGCATATAACTGCCGGGCCTTGGTGCGCACTTATGCGTGCCATAGGTGCGTCGGTTTCGACCACAAGGTGGCCAGTTGCAGGATGAAGGAGAGCGACAAGGTCTGCCGACAGTGCGGACAGACTGGCCACAATGCGCGAGGCTGCACCAATCCGGTGGACTGCCGGAATTGCCGCTTCAAGGGCTACCCATCGGCGCACCATATGCTGTCCCCCGGGTGCCCTGTGTATGCGGCGGTGCTGGCGCGGGTGAATGCTAGACATTAAAAATGTATAGCTTCATCCAAGCAAATTGTGGCAAAGGACGAGCTGCTACCATCGAGCTCGGAGTCCGATTGCGAGAGAGCAAGAGCCTGTTCGCACTGGTCCAGGAGCCATATGTGAACGACGGGAGGATGGATGAGCTGCCTGACGGTATAAGGAGTTTTACCGATCGAGGAGGAAAGGCGGCCATCCTAGTTAATCACCAGGATGTCACCTGCATGCAAGTGGAGCCCCTCACCACGGAGTACGGCGTATGTGTGAGCATAAAAGGAAGATTTGGCTTAATCTTTCTATGCTCCGCATATTGTCAGTTTGATGCCGATTTACCACCGTACCTCGCGTACTTGGATGCGGTCCTGCTGCTGGCCAGCAGAACCCCCGCAATCCTTGGCCTTGATGCGAACGCAGCATCCCCCATGTGGTTTAGCAAGCTCCCTCCTCACGCTGAGGGACTTGCAAACTATAATCGGGGTGAGCTGCTGTCTCAGTGGATTGTGGAGAAGGAAGCCGTGGTTCTAAACCAGCCAAGTTCGGTGTACACGTTCGAGTCCAGCAACGGACGGAGCGACATCGACGTGACGATCGCCAACGCTGCAGGATCTATGCTAGCCACATACGAGTGGAGAGTGGACGATTGGGAGTTGAGTGACCACAACATCGTTACTGTTGTGGCCAACCCAACGACCGATACAGCCGTTGAGAGCCTAGCTCCGGTGCCGTCCTGGAACTTCTCCAATGCACGTTGGCGGTTGTTCGAGCAGGAAATGGTGAGTAGGGCAACCGAACTTCCGGAAGACTTCTCAGAATCGCCGCTGGACCAACAAGCCTCTACCCTTCGCAGGATCGTCCACGAAGTGTGCGACCTTGTTCTGGGTAGGAGGACTGCAGGATCGCCGAGATCGAGACCAGGTTGGTGGACCGCTGACCTTAGTGCGATGCGCCGCGAAGTCAGGAGACTTAGGCGCCGACTTCAGGATGCCAGACGTCGTCGCCATGACGACGTGGCCGAGCTTATTGTGCGCGAGCTGAGACTTACCTCGGCCGCCTACAAGAAGCTCATCCTGAGGACGAAGGAGGACAGCTGGAGACGCTTCGTGGGAGAAAATTCACACGATCCCTGGGGGCGCGTCTACAAGATGTGCCGAGGTCGCAAGAAACGGACGGAGATTGGGTGCCTTCGCGTAAATGGCGAGCTAGTCACCAACTGGAGTGACTGTGCGCGTGTGCTCCTCCGCAACTTTTTCCCAGTTGCGGAGTCCGATGCACCGATTGCCTCAGCGGAGGAATTCCCACCGCCCCTGGAAGTTTCTGAGGTTGGTGCTTGTGTCGCTAGGTTGAAGAGCAAACGCTCGCCTGGCATGGACGGCATCAACGGTACGATTTGCAAGGCTGTGTGGCGCGCCATACCTCAGCATCTTACGGCGATGTATTCCAGCTGCATCCGGTCGGGGTACTTCCCTGCTGAGTGGAAATGCCCTCGTGTGGTAGCTCTGCTCAAGGGACCCGACAAGGACAGGTGTGAGCCATCGTCGTACCGCGGCATTTGCCTGCTTCCGGTTTTCGGAAAGGTGCTGGAGGCCATCATGGTAGATCGTGTGAGAGAAGTTCTTCCGGAAGGCTGCAGGTGGCAGTTCGGTTTTCGCCAAGGACGTTGTGTGGAGGATGCTTGGATGCACGTGAAGAGCAGTATTCACGCCAGCCCGGCGAAATACGTGCTCGGCATTTTCGTGGACTTCAAGGGAGCCTTCGACAATGTGGAATGGAGTGCTGCACTGCGCCGACTGGCGGAGTTGGGATGCCGAGAGATGGGCTTGTGGCAGAGCTTCTTCTCAGGCAGAAGAGCAGTCATCCGAAGCAGTTACGAGGAAGTTGATGTCCCCGTAACTAGAGGCTGTCCGCAGGGGTCAATCAGCGGCCCATTCATTTGGGATCTGCTGATGGATGTACTGATCCGGCGCCTTGAGTCGTACTGCACACTGAGTGCGTATGCGGATGATTTGCTGCTTCTCGTCGAGGGAAACTCCCGACTCGCGCTGGAGACAAAAGGAGCGCAACTAATGTCCATCGTTGAAACGTGGGGGATGGAAGTCGGCGTTGCCGTTTCCACCAGTAAGACGGTAATTATGCTGCTTAAAGGAAGCGAACACTTTACGCGTGGCCCTTCGCGTGTACCAAGTCGCCCCCCTGCGGTAAAATTTGCTGGAGCAAACTTGCCGTATGTAAGCAGCTGCCGGTACCTTGGCATCACAGTCAGCGAAGGCTTGAGATTCCTCGAGCACGTCGGGAACCTTCGACAGCGTATGGCTGGAGTCGTTGCAGCATTGGCGCGTGTGCTTCGAGTAGACTGGGGTTTCAGTCCTCGAGCCAGGCGGACCATCTATGCCGGACTCATGGTGCCCTGTGCGCTATTTGGTGCCTCGGTATGGTATGTCACTACGACGCAGCAAGTTGTGGCCAAGAGGCGACTCCTTGCTTGCCAGAGGCTAATCCTTATGGGAAGCCTTCCGGTATGCCGAACAGTGTCCACTGCGGCACTGCAGGTTCTTGCTGGCGTTCCCCCGTTTGATTTAGCTGCCATGCAAATGGCAGTTAAATACAAACTAAAGCGTGGATACCCGCTGGAGGAATACGATCTGCTGTATGGCGAAGACCTCACGAGTCTGAGCTGGGAAGAGAAGATGGTGCGTATGGAGCAGTGCTTACTGCACAGATGGCAGGACAGATGGGATGACGTAGATGCATCTGGACGGGTGACCTACAAGTTCATCCCAGATGTCACTCTGGCATTTCGGAATCCACACTTCGGATTTCCGATGCGCACCGGATTCCTGATCACTGGACACGGATCGTTAAACGCATTTCTGCATAATAGAGCGCTCTCGGACTCTGCCGCATGCTCATGTGGCGATCCAGTTGAGGATTGGCAGCACGTCTTGTGTGACTGCCCCCTCTATGCAGATTTGCGCGACCTTGATGGACTTGGAGTGCAGCGAGATGGTGAAAACTGGACGTTTGGAAGGATTCTGGAGGATGAGGACAGGACTCGACGACTCAACACGTTTGCTGACGAAGCGTTCCGCAGGAGGAGGGACTTTTAGTCCAAAACCCTTGCCGTGTGGTAGCGGCGAAGAATTCTGCCACAGCCTGTCATAGCTTGTCGTAGGAGGCGACTAATATGGCAAATGGTTGCCCCATCCGAGCTTGTCGGAGCTGAAGGGGTGAGGCTCACCGAGCCTGTAATTTCGGTACCACGGGTTGAGCAGCTCCAAGGCTGCTCATTGAGGTTGGCCCCCTTGTGGGAGTATCGTGGTGGCTGTGGTTGACACCTATATCGCGGGTAGAGTCCTCGGGCTCGACGTGGATGTTGCGTTATACAACTCGGGTGCCGTGACCCACAGAACGGTAGAGACTTTAGATAGATCTCGCCCCTACGCAAGGGGGAGTGCTTGCCCGACAAGTAAGCACTCGAATTGCTACTGGGGTGGTTGCTATGTATATAGCTATAGCTTCTAGTCCGGGGCGTTGGTTTGGCGCTTAATCTAGACCCGTGCATTATGTACTCACTTGTGGGTATATTAGAATGCCGTGGTTGTAATCCCTTCATTGCGGAACATGCCACGTTAAATAAAAGCGGAGGGATCCGATTCCCACTGTCCCTATCTACTATCTAGCGAAACCACAGCCAAGGGAACGGGCTTGGAATAATTAGCGGGGAAAGAAGACCCTTTTGAGCTTGACTCTAATCTGGCAGTGTAAGGAGACATAAGAGGTGTAGAATAAGTGGGAGATATTAGACTTCGGTTTGGTATCGCCAATGAAATACCACTACTCTTATTGTTTCCTTACTTACTTGATTAAATGGAACGTGTATCATTTCCTAGCCATTATACGGATATATTTATTATATCTTATGGTATTGGGTTTTGATGCAAGCTTCTTGATCAAAGTATCACGAGTTTGTTATATAATCGCAAACAAATTCTTTAATAAAACGGTGCATTTATGTATTTTTGATTTGAAAATTTGGTATAACTCCAATTACTCAGGTATGATCCAATTCAAGGACATTGCCAGGTAGGGAGTTTGACTGGGGCGGTACATCTCTCAAATAATAACGGAGGTGTCCCAAGGCCAGCTCAGTGCGGACAGAAACCACACATAGAGCAAAAGGGCAAATGCTGACTTGATCTCGGTGTTCAGTACACACAGGGACAGCAAAAGCTCGGCCTATCGATCCTTTTGGTTTAAAGAGTTTTTAACAAGAGGTGTCAGAAAAGTTACCATAGGGATAACTGGCTTGTGGCGGCCAAGCGTTCATAGCGACGTCGCTTTTTGATCCTTCGATGTCGGCTCTTCCTATCATTGTGAAGCAAAATTCACCAAGCGTTGGATTGTTCACCCATGCAAGGGAACGTGAGCTGGGTTTAGACCGTCGTGAGACAGGTTAGTTTTACCCTACTAATGACAAAACGTTGTTGCGACAGCATTCCTGCGTAGTACGAGAGGAACCGCAGGTACGGACCAATGGCACAATACTTGTTCGAGCGAACAGTGGTATGACGCTACGTCCGTTGGATTATGCCTGAACGCCTCTAAGGTCGTATCCGTGCTGGACTGCAATGATAAATAAGGGGCAATTTGCATTGTATGGCTTCTAAACCATTTAAAGTTTATAATTTACTTTATAAACGACAATGGATGTGATGCCAATGTAATTTGTAACATAGTAAATTGGGAGGATCTTTGATCACCTGATGCCGCGCTAGTTACATATAAAAGCATTATTTAATACAATGACAAAGCCTAGAATCAATTGTAAACGACTTTTGTAACAGGCAAGGTGTTGTAAGTGGTTGAGCAGCTGCCATACTGCGATCCACTGAAGCTTATCCTTTGCTTGATGATTCGATAATAAAGATGTTGCAAGCGGGCATAATCATTATGCTTGCTTGCAGCATCGCACGCCACTTTGTTTGTGGTGTGTAAGGTAGGGAAGAAGAAATATAAAAGACCTAAATTGGAAACATCAATATATAAGTAAATATTGAACAAACAAAATGTATCGTCATCTTATTAGTGACGCGATGATAAAGTGGCAAACATATTCCATGTATAAATATTCCTATGGTATTAAAATTCAAGTAAAGAGGACATATATAAAAGTTTGTATATATGGTTCATTCAATGGTAGCAGCGGTTGGTTGGTTGGTGTCTGCTCCTATTATTGTTCAAGACTTATGTTATGGTAGCAAGTCTGTATCGTCATATTAATTATTAGTGACGCGAAAAAGTAGTGGAAATCATATTCCATGTATAAATAGATTCCTATGGTAATGAAATTTTCAAGTAAAGAGAGGACCATTCAAGTAAGAGGACATATAAAAAGTAAGTATATGTTCCTCCAATGGTAGCAGTGGTTGGTTGGTTGGCGGCTGATCCTCTTATTGTTCAAAACTTATTTTATCAATATGAGTTTGGCAATACAATAAAGAAGACCAATCTAATCCATATAAAACTAAATGTATTATATGGATATGCTTAGGAAACCCATATATTCATAAAAAAAAATTATGTATAGAAAATTATACATATATCTTTTATATAAATGAATCGTATGGATATCGCCTTATGGTAGGTATAATAACTTTTTAAGGCATAATAATGTATAATATAGAAAATATACATTGAAATATAAATGCATTTTTATAGATATGGCGGCATATAAGTGCCATATACACAAGAATAAATAATAGAATTTACCAATATATAATTAAAATGAGATATATAAACCTAGTGAGGGGCTGCACTAGTATATGAATCGTATGGATATGGCTTATAGGTATAATACCTATAAGGCATAATAATGTATAATATAATAAATATAAATTAAGATATGAATGAATTATATAAATATGGCATAGAAATGCCATATACATACATAAGAATAAATGGTAGAATTTACCCATATATCACTGAAACACGATATATAAACCTAATGATAGCTGGCACTAGTACTGTAAACATGCACGCAATAGTGCGTGGGGTAAAAAACTACTATAGGGAGGTGGTCGTTGGCGGGCCCCTCCTCGTATTGGTCAAAACTTATGTTATGCATATGAATTTGTCAATACTATATAGAACGCCAAGCATATCCATATAAACTATGGATATGCATAGAAATCCATACAAAAGTAAAAAAAAATTATGTATAGAAAAATATACATATATTTATATAAGTGAATCGTATGGATATGGCTTATAGGTATAATACCTATAAGGCATAATAATGTATAACAAGTAAATATACATTGAAATGTGAATGCATTGTATGGATATGGCATATAAATGCCATATATATAGAAATAAATTGTATATCAATGATATAACAATTATAAACCTAGTGAGGGGCGGCACTAGTGAATGAATCGTATGGATATGGCTTATAGGTATAATACCTATAAGGCATAATAATGTATAATATAATAAATATACATTAAGATATGAATGGATTGTATAAATATGGCATAGAAATGCCATATACATAAGAATAAATGGTAGAATTTACCCATATATCACTGAAACACGATATATAAACCTAGTGATAGCTGGCACTAGTACTGTAAACAGGCACGCAATAGTGCGTGGGGTAAAAAACTACTATAGGGAGGTGGTCGTTGGCGGGCCCCTCCTCGTATTGGTCAAAACTTATGTTATGCATATGAATTTGTCAATACTATATAGAACGCCAAGCATATCCATATAAACTATGGATATGCATAGAAATCCATACAAAAGTAAAAAAAAATTATGTATAGAAAAATATACATATATTTATATAAGTGAATCGTATGGATATGGCTTATAGGTATAATACCTATAAGGCATAATAATGTATAACAAGTAAATATACATTGAAATGTGAATGCATTGTATGGATATGGCATATAAATGCCATATATATAGAAATAAATTGTATATCAATGATATAACAATTATAAACCTAGTGAGGGGCGGCACTAGTGAATGAATCGTATGGATATGGCTTATAGGTATAATACCTATAAGGCATAATAATGTATAATATAATAAATATACATTAAGATATGAATGGATTGTATAAATATGGCATAGAAATGCCATATACATAAGAATAAATGGTAGAATTTACCCATATATCACTGAAACACGATATATAAACCTAGTGATAGCTGGCACTAGTACTGTAAACAGGCACGCAATAGTGCGTGGGGTAAAAAACTACTATAGGGAGGTGGTCGTTGGCGGGCCCCTCCTCGTATTGGTCAAAACTTATGTTATGCATATGAATTTGTCAATACTATATAGAACGCCAAGCATATCCATATAAACTATGGATATGCATAGAAAACCATACAAAAGTAAAAAAAAATTATGTATAGAAAAATATACATATATTTATATAAGTGAATCGTATGGATATGGCTTATAGGTATAATACCTATAAGGCATAATAATGTATAACAAGTAAATATACATTGAAATGTGAATGCATTGTATGGATATGGCATATAAATGCCATATATATAGAAATAAATTGTATATCAATGATATAACAATTATAAACCTAGTGAGGGGCGGCACTAGTGAATGAATCGTATGGATATGGCTTATAGGTATAATACCTATAAGGCATAATAATGTATAATATAATAAATATACATTAAGATATGAATGGATTGTATAAATATGGCATAGAAATGCCATATACATAAGAATAAATGGTAGAATTTACCCATATATCACTGAAACACGATATATAAACCTAGTGATAGCTGGCACTAGTACTGTAAACAGGCACGCAATAGTGCGTGGGGTAAAAAACTACTATAGGGAGGTGGTCGTTGGCGGGCCCCTCCTCGTATTGGTCAAAACTTATGTTATGCATATGAATTTGTCAATACTATATAGAACGCCAAGCATATCCATATAAACTATGGATATGCATAGAAAACCATACAAAAGTAAAAAAAAATTATGTATAGAAAAAAATATACATATATTTATATAAGTGAATCGTATGGATATGGCTTATAGGTATAATACCTATAAGGCATAATAATGTATAACAAGTAAATATACATTGAAATGTGAATGCATTGTATGGATATGGCATATAAATGCCATATATATAGAAATAAATTGTATATCAATGATATAACAATTATAAACCTAGTGAGGGGCGGCACTAGTGAATGAATCGTATGGATATGGCTTATAGGTATAATACCTATAAGGCATAATAATGTATAATATAATAAATATACATTAAGATATGAATGGATTGTATAAATATGGCATAGAAATGCCATATACATAAGAATAAATGGTAGAATTTACCCATATATCACTGAAACACGATATATAAACCTAGTGATAGCTGGCACTAGTACTGTAAACAGGCACGCAATAGTGCGTGGGGTAAAAAACTACTATAGGGAGGTGGTCGTTGGCGGGCCCCTCCTCGTATTGGTCAAAACTTATGTTATGCATATGAATTTGTCAATACTATATAGAACGCCAAGCATATCCATATAAACTATGGATATGCATAGAAAACCATACAAAAGTAAAAAAAAATTATGTATAGAAAAAAATATACATATATTTATATAAGTGAATCGTATGGATATGGCTTATAGGTATAATACCTATAAGGCATAATAATGTATAACAAGTAAATATACATTGAAATGTGAATGCATTGTATGGATATGGCATATAAATGCCATATATATAGAAATAAATTGTATATCAATGATATAACAATTATAAACCTAGTGAGGGGCGGCACTAGTGAATGAATCGTATGGATATGGCTTATAGGTATAATACCTATAAGGCATAATAATGTATAATATAATAAATATACATTAAGATATGAATGGATTGTATAAATATGGCATAGAAATGCCATATACATAAGAATAAATGGTAGAATTTACCCATATATCACTGAAACACGATATATAAACCTAGTGATAGCTGGCACTAGTACTGTAAACAGGCACGCAATAGTGCGTGGGGTAAAAAACTACTATAGGGAGGTGGTCGTTGGCGGGCCCCTCCTCGTATTGGTCAAAACTTATGTTATGCATATGAATTTGTCAATACTATATAGAACGCCAAGCATATCCATATAAACTATGGATATGCATAGAAATCCATACAAAAATAAAAAAAAATTATGTATAGAAAAATATACATATATTTATATAAGTGAATCGTATGGATATGGCTTATAGGTATAATACCTATAAGGCATAATAATGTATAACAAGTAAATATACATTGAAATGTGAATGCATTGTATGGATATGGCATATAAATGCCATATATATAGAAATAAATTGTATATCAATGATATAACAATTATAAACCTAGTGAGGGGCGGCACTAGTGAATGAATCGTATGGATATGGCTTATAGGTATAATACCTATAAGGCATAATAATGTATAATATAATAAATATACATTAAGATATGAATGGATTGTATAAATATGGCATAGAAATGCCATATACATAAGAATAAATGGTAGAATTTACCCATATATCACTGAAACATGATATATAAACCTAGTGATAGCTGGCACTAGTACTGTAAACAGGCACGCAGTAGTGCGTGGGGTAAAAAACTACTATAGGGAGGTGGTCGTTGGCGGGCCCCTCCTCGTATTGGTCAAAACTTATGTTATGCGTAAACATATGATTTTGTCAATACTATAAAGAAAACTTGTTTTGTACATACAAAACTAAATGAATTATATGGATATTGAAAAATAAATGGCATTATATCCATATAATGAAAATATACTTGTATTCTCTTATTATAAGAGAGAATACCGTATAGTTGGTTGGCAAAGACAATTGAAAATACCCGAATTGCAGATGATGGGTTCAAAAACTACTATAGGGTGGTGTAGCAAATAATATGAAGATGATATATCCATATAATGGATATACACTAGTATTCTCTTATTATAATAGAGAATACCATATAAATGGTTGGCAAAGACAATTGAAAATACCCGAATTGAAGTTGACGGGTTCAAAAACTATTATAGGGTGATGTAGCAAATAAAATAATGAAGATATATCCATATAATGGAATTATATGTGTATTCTCTTATTATATGAGAGAGTACCAAACGGTTGATTGGCAAAGACAATTGAAAATACCCGAATTAAAGATATTGGGTCCAAAAACTACTATAGGATGGTCAATGGGCCGGCCATCTACTATTGACGTGACAAAATACTGTCTGTCGGTAGAGAAGATATTAATCCGTCAAATTTGTTTCTTTATTCATTTATGAATATGAGACTTGGCTCCACGGTTAATATTTTAAGCCCAAAGATAATAATGTTGAAACAAAGGCCAAGGTTTCTATTATACATAGAATAACAAATTGTTTCCGAACTTTATCGTTAATCCAAATAAATAATTACAATTGAGGCAGGCTAATAATGATATATATTTTGTATTGATAATCTTGATATATATGTATATTGGTCTGCCATTATCACATACTGAGTTATGTGATAATTCCCTGCGGGGATAAATTAAAAGAGGTGTCCCTATATTAAAAGAAAATAATATATATAT
>NW_023665471.1:20000-30000 GCF_014743375.2 Drosophila subpulchrella | reverse complement strand
ATAGTAATACAAATAAAATATAAATTGCCAAAAATATGATCTTTTATAGATCAAATATAAAATTTCGAACAAGCAAATCGAAATAATAATTGTAATAATAAATATATTATTGCATTAAATAAGAGATAAATAAATAAGCAAAAGCAAACAAATAACAAATTCGAACAAGCAAATCGAAATTATTAAATTTATTTAATATTATTATTATATTGTATATTAAATGCAATTAATTAATAAAACACTGTGTGTATATGGACCATAATATACACGCGTTGCGATATGTATTGTTCATCTCAGTTATGCGCATACATTGGATAATGCAACAACCTAAAATGTACAATGTTGTACCTGATTATTACAGGTTAATGTTTTATATAAATTTCAATATATATCGCTAAAAAAAAGTATTAATACCGTAAATGCCATTTAAAAAATACTTGATATATTATTGGTTATATGAAACTAAGACATTTCGCAGCATTCGTTTTAGGTATAAAAATCAATTTATTGAAGGAATTGATATATGCCAGTAAAATGGTGTATTTTTAATTTCTTTCAATAAAAACATATATGACAAAATTACCAAACCAATATATAAAACTCTAAGCGGTGGATCACTCGGCTCATGGGTCGATGAAGAACGCAGCAAACTGTGCGTCATCGTGTGAACTGCAGGACACATGAACATCGACATTTTGAACGCATATCGCAGTCCATGCTGTTATGTACTTTAATTAATTTTATAGTGCTGCTTGGACTACATATGGTTGAGGGTTGTAAGACTATGCTAATTAAGTTGTTTATATAAATTTTATAATGAAATTTTATAAGCATATGGTATATTATTGGATAATAATAATTTAATTATTATATTATTCATAATATTAACAAATATATGAAAAACATTATCTCACATTAGTAAATAATTTGAATGTGAAAAACGAAGAGAAATATTTTCTTTTTCAATCAAATAATACTGAGAAATGTCTAGCATAAAAAATTTATCTAGAATTGTCTCTTATTAAAGATTAGTAAATAGAAAGCCGTTGACAATATTATTATTCTTCGTTGATTCGTTAGACCAAACAAATGCCATACAAATATATAAAATATATAACGAATTTAATAAAATGTTTTATCATTATATATAAAGAATTAATTGCAAAAAAAGTTATACACAACCTCAACTCATATGGGACTACCCCCTGAATTTAAGCATATTAATTAGGGGAGGAAAAGAAACTAACCAGGATTTTCTTAGTAGCGGCGAGCGAAAAGAAATCAGTTCAGCACTAAGTCACTTTGTCTATATGGCAAATGTGAGATGCAGTGTATGGAGCGTCAATATTCTAGTATGAGAAATTAACGATTTAAGTCCTTCTTAAATGAGGCCATTTACCCATAGAGGGTGCCAGGCCCGTATAACGTTAATGATTACTAGATGATGTTTCCAAAGAGTCGTGTTGCTTGATAGTGCAGCACTAAGTGGGTGGTAAACTCCATCTAAAACTAAATATAACCATGAGACCGATAGTAAACAAGTACCGTGAGGGAAAGTTGAAAAGAACTCTGAATAGAGAGTTAAACAGTACGTGAAACTGCTTAGAGGTTAAGCCCGATGAACCTGAATATCCGTTATGGAAAATTCATCATTAAAATTGTAATATTTAAACAATATTATGATAATAGTGTGCATTTTTTCCATATAAGGACATTGTAATCTATTAGCATACAAAATTTATCATAAAATATAACTTATAGTTTATTCAAATTAATTTGCTTGCATTTTAACACAGAATAAATGTTATTAATTTGATAAAGTGCTGATAGATTTATATGAATACAGTGCGTTAATTTTTCGGAATTATATAATGGCATAATTATCATTGATTTTTGTGTTTATTATATGCACTTGTATGATTAACAATGCGAAAGATTCAGGATACCTTCGGGACCCGTCTTGAAACACGGACCAAGGAGTCTAACATATGTGCAAGTTATTGGGATATAAACCTAATAGCGTAATTAACTTGACTAATAATGGGATTAGTTTTTTAACTATTTATAGCTAATTAACACAATCCCGGGGCGTTCTATATAGTTATGTATAATGATATTTATATTATTTATGCCTCTAACTGGAACGTACCTTGAGCATATATGCTGTGACCCGAAAGATGGTGAACTATACTTGATCAGGTTGAAGTCAGGGGAAACCCTGATGGAAGACCGAAACAGTTCTGACGTGCAAATCGATTGTCAGAATTGAGTATAGGGGCGAAAGACCAATCGAACCATCTAGTAGCTGGTTCCTTCCGAAGTTTCCCTCAGGATAGCTGGTGCATTTTAATGTTATATAAAATAATCTTATCTGGTAAAGCGAATGATTAGAGGCCTTAGGGTCGAAACGATCTTAACCTATTCTCAAACTTTAAATGGGTAAGAACCTTAACTTTCTTGATATGAAGTTCAAGGTTATGATATAATGTGCCCAGTGGGCCACTTTTGGTAAGCAGAACTGGCGCTGTGGGATGAACCAAACGTAATGTTACGGTGCCCAAATTAACAACTCATGCAGATACCATGAAAGGCGTTGGTTGCTTAAAACAGCAGGACGGTGATCATGGAAGTCGAAATCCGCTAAGGAGTGTGTAACAACTCACCTGCCGAAGCAACTAGCCCTTAAAATGGATGGCGCTTAAGTTGTATACCTATACATTACCGCTAAAGTAGATGATTTATATTACTTGTGATATAAATTTTGAAACTTTAGTGAGTAGGAAGGTACAATGGTATGCGTAGAAGTGTTTGGCGTAAGCCTGCATGGAGCTGCCATTGGTACAGATCTTGGTGGTAGTAGCAAATAATCGAATGAGACCTTGGAGGACTGAAGTGGAGAAGGGTTTCGTGTGAACAGTGGTTGATCACGAGTTAGTCGGTCCTAAGTTCAAGGCGAAAGCCGAAAATTTTCAAGTAAAACACAAATGCCATACAAATATAATTATATTATATAAATCAAGCTAATTAATATACTTGAATAATTTTGAACGAAAGGGAATACGGTTCCAATTCCGTAACCTGTTGAGTATCCGTTTGTTATTAAATATGGGCCTCGTGCTCATCCTGGCAACAGGAACGACCATAAAGAAGCCGTCGAGAGATATCGGAAGAGTTTTCTTTTCTGTTTTATAGCCGTACTACCATGGAAGTCTTTCGCAGAGAGATATGGTAGATGGGCTAGAAGAGCATGACATATACTGTTGTGTCGATATTTTCTCCTCGGACCTTGAAAATTTATGGTGGGGACACGCAAACTTCTCAACAGGCCGTACCAATATCCGCAGCTGGTCTCCAAGGTGAAGAGTCTCTAGTCGATAGAATAATGTAGGTAAGGGAAGTCGGCAAATTAGATCCGTAACTTCGGGATAAGGATTGGCTCTGAAGATTGAGATAGTCGGGCTTGATTGGGAAACAATAACATGGTTTATGTGCTCGTTCTGGGTAAATAGAGTGTCTGGCATTTATGTTGGTCACTTGTTCCCCGGATAGTTTAGTTACGTAGCCAATTGTGGAACTTTCTTGCTAAAATTTTTAAGAATACTAATTGGGTTAAACCAATTAGTTCTTATTAATTATAACGATTATCAATTAACAATCAATTCAGAACTGGCACGGACTTGGGGAATCCGACTGTCTAATTAAAACAAAGCATTGTGATGGCCCTAGCGGGTGTTGACACAATGTGATTTCTGCCCAGTGCTCTGAATGTCAAAGTGAAGAAATTCAAGTAAGCGCGGGTCAACGGCGGGAGTAACTATGACTCTCTTAAGGTAGCCAAATGCCTCGTCATCTAATTAGTGACGCGCATGAATGGATTAACGAGATTCCTACTGTCCCTATCTACTATCTAGCGAAACCACAGCCAAGGGAACGGGCTTGGAATAATTAGCGGGGAAAGAAGACCCTTTTGAGCTTGACTCTAATCTGGCAGTGTAAGGAGACATAAGAGGTGTAGAATAAGTGGGAGATATTAGACTTCGGTTTGGTATCGCCAATGAAATACCACTACTCTTATTGTTTCCTTACTTACTTGATTAAATGGAACGTGTATCATTTCCTAGCCATTATACGGATATATTTATTATATCTTATGGTATTGGGTTTTGATGCAAGCTTCTTGATCAAAGTATCACGAGTTTGTTATATAATCGCAAACAAATTCTTTAATAAAACGGTGCATTTATGTATTTTTGATTTGAAAATTTGGTATAACTCCAATTACTCAGGTATGATCCAATTCAAGGACATTGCCAGGTAGGGAGTTTGACTGGGGCGGTACATCTCTCAAATAATAACGGAGGTGTCCCAAGGCCAGCTCAGTGCGGACAGAAACCACACATAGAGCAAAAGGGCAAATGCTGACTTGATCTCGGTGTTCAGTACACACAGGGACAGCAAAAGCTCGGCCTATCGATCCTTTTGGTTTAAAGAGTTTTTAACAAGAGGTGTCAGAAAAGTTACCATAGGGATAACTGGCTTGTGGCGGCCAAGCGTTCATAGCGACGTCGCTTTTTGATCCTTCGATGTCGGCTCTTCCTATCATTGTGAAGCAAAATTCACCAAGCGTTGGATTGTTCACCCATGCAAGGGAACGTGAGCTGGGTTTAGACCGTCGTGAGACAGGTTAGTTTTACCCTACTAATGACAAAACGTTGTTGCGACAGCATTCCTGCGTAGTACGAGAGGAACCGCAGGTACGGACCAATGGCACAATACTTGTTCGAGCGAACAGTGGTATGACGCTACGTCCGTTGGATTATGCCTGAACGCCTCTAAGGTCGTATCCGTGCTGGACTGCAATGATAAATAAGGGGCAATTTGCATTGTATGGCTTCTAAACCATTTAAAGTTTATAATTTACTTTATAAACGACAATGGATGTGATGCCAATGTAATTTGTAACATAGTAAATTGGGAGGATCTTTGATCACCTGATGCCGCGCTAGTTACATATAAAAGCATTATTTAATACAATGACAAAGCCTAGAATCAATTGTAAACGACTTTTGTAACAGGCAAGGTGTTGTAAGTGGTTGAGCAGCTGCCATACTGCGATCCACTGAAGCTTATCCTTTGCTTGATGATTCGATAATAAAGATGTTGCAAGCGGGCATAATCATTATGCTTGCTTGCAGCATCGCACGCCACTTTGTTTGTGGTGTGTAAGGTAGGGAAGAAGAAATATAAAAGACCTAAATTGGAAACATCAATATATAAGTAAATATTGAACAAACAAAATGTATCGTCATCTTATTAGTGACGCGATGATAAAGTGGCAAACATATTCCATGTATAAATATTCCTATGGTATTAAAATTCAAGTAAAGAGGACATATATAAAAGTTTGTATATATGGTTCATTCAATGGTAGCAGCGGTTGGTTGGTTGGTGTCTGCTCCTCTTATTGTTCAAAACTTATGTTATGGTAGCAAGTCTGTATCGTCATATTAATTATTAGTGACGCGAAAAAGTAGTGGAAATCATATTCCATGTATAAATAGATTCCTATGGTAATGAAATTTTCAAGTAAAGAGAGGACCATTCAAGTAAGAGGACATATAAAAAGTAAGTATATGTTCCTCCAATGGTAGCAGTGGTTGGTTGGTTGGCGGCTGATCCTCTTATTGTTCAAAACTTATTTTATCAATATGAGTTTGGCAATACAATAAAGAAGACCAATCTAATCCATATAAAACTAAATGTATTATATGGATATGCTTAGGAAACCCATATATTCATAAAAAAAAATTATGTATAGAAAATTATACATATATCTTTTATATAAATGAATCGTATGGATATCGCCTTATGGTAGGTATAATAACTTTTTAAGGCATAATAATGTATAATATAGAAAATATACATTGAAATATAAATGCATTTTTATAGATATGGCGGCATATAAGTGCCATATACACAAGAATAAATAATAGAATTTACCAATATATAATTAAAATGAGATATATAAACCTAGTGAGGGGCTGCACTAGTATATGAATCGTATGGATATGGCTTATAGGTATAATACCTATAAGGCATAATAATGTATAATATAATAAATATAAATTAAGATATGAATGAATTATATAAATATGGCATAGAAATGCCATATACATACATAAGAATAAATGGTAGAATTTACCCATATATCACTGAAACACGATATATAAACCTAATGATAGCTGGCACTAGTACTGTAAACATGCACGCAATAGTGCGTGGGGTAAAAAACTACTATAGGGAGGTGGTCGTTGGCGGGCCCCTCCTCGTATTGGTCAAAACTTATGTTATGCATATGAATTTGTCAATACTATATAGAACGCCAAGCATATCCATATAAACTATGGATATGCATAGAAATCCATACAAAAGTAAAAAAAAATTATGTATAGAAAAATATACATATATTTATATAAGTGAATCGTATGGATATGGCTTATAGGTATAATACCTATAAGGCATAATAATGTATAACAAGTAAATATACATTGAAATGTGAATGCATTGTATGGATATGGCATATAAATGCCATATATATAGAAATAAATTGTATATCAATGATATAACAATTATAAACCTAGTGAGGGGCGGCACTAGTGAATGAATCGTATGGATATGGCTTATAGGTATAATACCTATAAGGCATAATAATGTATAATATAATAAATATACATTAAGATATGAATGGATTGTATAAATATGGCATAGAAATGCCATATACATAAGAATAAATGGTAGAATTTACCCATATATCACTGAAACACGATATATAAACCTAGTGATAGCTGGCACTAGTACTGTAAACAGGCACGCAATAGTGCGTGGGGTAAAAAACTACTATAGGGAGGTGGTCGTTGGCGGGCCCCTCCTCGTATTGGTCAAAACTTATGTTATGCATATGAATTTGTCAATACTATATAGAACGCCAAGCATATCCATATAAACTATGGATATGCATAGAAATCCATACAAAAGTAAAAAAAATTATGTATAGAAAAATATACATATATTTATATAAGTGAATCGTATGGATATGGCTTATAGGTATAATACCTATAAGGCATAATAATGTATAACAAGTAAATATACATTGAAATGTGAATGCATTGTATGGATATGGCATATAAATGCCATATATATAGAAATAAATTGTATATCAATGATATAACAATTATAAACCTAGTGAGGGGCGGCACTAGTGAATGAATCGTATGGATATGGCTTATAGGTATAATACCTATAAGGCATAATAATGTATAATATAATAAATATACATTAAGATATGAATGGATTGTATAAATATGGCATAGAAATGCCATATACATAAGAATAAATGGTAGAATTTACCCATATATCACTGAAACACGATATATAAACCTAGTGATAGCTGGCACTAGTACTGTAAACAGGCACGCAATAGTGCGTGGGGTAAAAAACTACTATAGGGAGGTGGTCGTTGGCGGGCCCCTCCTCGTATTGGTCAAAACTTATGTTATGCATATGAATTTGTCAATACTATATAGAACGCCAAGCATATCCATATAAACTATGGATATGCATAGAAAACCATACAAAAGTAAAAAAAAATTATGTATAGAAAAATATACATATATTTATATAAGTGAATCGTATGGATATGGCTTATAGGTATAATACCTATAAGGCATAATAATGTATAACAAGTAAATATACATTGAAATGTGAATGCATTGTATGGATATGGCATATAAATGCCATATATATAGAAATAAATTGTATATCAATGATATAACAATTATAAACCTAGTGAGGGGCGGCACTAGTGAATGAATCGTATGGATATGGCTTATAGGTATAATACCTATAAGGCATAATAATGTATAATATAATAAATATACATTAAGATATGAATGGATTGTATAAATATGGCATAGAAATGCCATATACATAAGAATAAATGGTAGAATTTACCCATATATCACTGAAACACGATATATAAACCTAGTGATAGCTGGCACTAGTACTGTAAACAGGCACGCAATAGTGCGTGGGGTAAAAAACTACTATAGGGAGGTGGTCGTTGGCGGGCCCCTCCTCGTATTGGTCAAAACTTATGTTATGCATATGAATTTGTCAATACTATATAGAACGCCAAGCATATCCATATAAACTATGGATATGCATAGAAAACCATACAAAAGTAAAAAAAAATTATGTATAGAAAAATATACATATATTTATATAAGTGAATCGTATGGATATGGCTTATAGGTATAATACCTATAAGGCATAATAATGTATAACAAGTAAATATACATTGAAATGTGAATGCATTGTATGGATATGGCATATAAATGCCATATATATAGAAATAAATTGTATATCAATGATATAACAATTATAAACCTAGTGAGGGGCGGCACTAGTGAATGAATCGTATGGATATGGCTTATAGGTATAATACCTATAAGGCATAATAATGTATAATATAATAAATATACATTAAGATATGAATGGATTGTATAAATATGGCATAGAAATGCCATATACATAAGAATAAATGGTAGAATTTACCCATATATCACTGAAACACGATATATAAACCTAGTGATAGCTGGCACTAGTACTGTAAACAGGCACGCAATAGTGCGTGGGGTAAAAAACTACTATAGGGAGGTGGTCGTTGGCGGGCCCCTCCTCGTATTGGTCAAAACTTATGTTATGCATATGAATTTGTCAATACTATATAGAACGCCAAGCATATCCATATAAACTATGGATATGCATAGAAATCCATACAAAAGTAAAAAAAAAATTATGTATAGAAAAATATACATATATTTATATAAGTGAATCGTATGGATATGGCTTATAGGTATAATACCTATAAGGCATAATAATGTATAACAAGTAAATATACATTGAAATGTGAATGCATTGTATGGATATGGCATATAAATGCCATATATATAGAAATAAATTGTATATCAATGATATAACAATTATAAACCTAGTGAGGGGCGGCACTAGTGAATGAATCGTATGGATATGGCTTATAGGTATAATACCTATAAGGCATAATAATGTATAATATAATAAATATACATTAAGATATGAATGGATTGTATAAATATGGCATAGAAATGCCATATACATAAGAATAAATGGTAGAATTTACCCATATATCACTGAAACACGATATATAAACCTAGTGATAGCTGGCACTAGTACTGTAAACAGGCACGCAATAGTGCGTGGGGTAAAAAACTACTATAGGGAGGTGGTCGTTGGCGGGCCCCTCCTCGTATTGGTCAAAACTTATGTTATGCATATGAATTTGTCAATACTATATAGAACGCCAAGCATATCCATATAAACTATGGATATGCATAGAAATCCATACAAAAATAAAAAAAAATTATGTATAGAAAAATATACATATATTTATATAAGTGAATCGTATGGATATGGCTTATAGGTATAATACCTATAAGGCATAATAATGTATAACAAGTAAATATACATTGAAATGTGAATGCATTGTATGGATATGGCATATAAATGCCATATATATAGAAATAAATTGTATATCAATGATATAACAATTATAAACCTAGTGAGGGGCGGCACTAGTGAATGAATCGTATGGATATGGCTTATAGGTATAATACCTATAAGGCATAATAATGTATAATATAATAAATATACATTAAGATATGAATGGATTGTATAAATATGGCATAGAAATGCCATATACATAAGAATAAATGGTAGAATTTACCCATATATCACTGAAACATGATATATAAACCTAGTGATAGCTGGCACTAGTACTGTAAACAGGCACGCAGTAGTGCGTGGGGTAAAAAACTACTATAGGGAGGTGGTCGTTGGCGGGCCCCTCCTCGTATTGGTCAAAACTTATGTTATGCGTAAACATATGATTTTGTCAATACTATAA
>NW_023665471.1:7500-15000 GCF_014743375.2 Drosophila subpulchrella | reverse complement strand
AACCTGAATATCCGTTATGGAAAATTCATCATTAAAATTGTAATATTTAAACAATATTATGATAATAGTGTGCATTTTTTCCATATAAGGACATTGTAATCTATTAGCATACAAAATTTATCATAAAATATAACTTATAGTTTATTCAAATTAATTTGCTTGCATTTTAACACAGAATAAATGTTATTAATTTGATAAAGTGCTGATAGATTTATATGAATACAGTGCGTTAATTTTTCGGAATTATATAATGGCATAATTATCATTGATTTTTGTGTTTATTATATGCACTTGTATGATTAACAATGCGAAAGATTCAGGATACCTTCGGGACCCGTCTTGAAACACGGACCAAGGAGTCTAACATATGTGCAAGTTATTGGGATATAAACCTAATAGCGTAATTAACTTGACTAATAATGGGATTAGTTTTTTAACTATTTATAGCTAATTAACACAATCCCGGGGCGTTCTATATAGTTATGTATAATGATATTTATATTATTTATGCCTCTAACTGGAACGTACCTTGAGCATATATGCTGTGACCCGAAAGATGGTGAACTATACTTGATCAGGTTGAAGTCAGGGGAAACCCTGATGGAAGACCGAAACAGTTCTGACGTGCAAATCGATTGTCAGAATTGAGTATAGGGGCGAAAGACCAATCGAACCATCTAGTAGCTGGTTCCTTCCGAAGTTTCCCTCAGGATAGCTGGTGCATTTTAATGTTATATAAAATAATCTTATCTGGTAAAGCGAATGATTAGAGGCCTTAGGGTCGAAACGATCTTAACCTATTCTCAAACTTTAAATGGGTAAGAACCTTAACTTTCTTGATATGAAGTTCAAGGTTATGATATAATGTGCCCAGTGGGCCACTTTTGGTAAGCAGAACTGGCGCTGTGGGATGAACCAAACGTAATGTTACGGTGCCCAAATTAACAACTCATGCAGATACCATGAAAGGCGTTGGTTGCTTAAAACAGCAGGACGGTGATCATGGAAGTCGAAATCCGCTAAGGAGTGTGTAACAACTCACCTGCCGAAGCAACTAGCCCTTAAAATGGATGGCGCTTAAGTTGTATACCTATACATTACCGCTAAAGTAGATGATTTATATTACTTGTGATATAAATTTTGAAACTTTAGTGAGTAGGAAGGTACAATGGTATGCGTAGAAGTGTTTGGCGTAAGCCTGCATGGAGCTGCCATTGGTACAGATCTTGGTGGTAGTAGCAAATAATCGAATGAGACCTTGGAGGACTGAAGTGGAGAAGGGTTTCGTGTGAACAGTGGTTGATCACGAGTTAGTCGGTCCTAAGTTCAAGGCGAAAGCCGAAAATTTTCAAGTAAAACACAAATGCCATACAAATATAATTATATTATATAAATCAAGCTAATTAATATACTTGAATAATTTTGAACGAAAGGGAATACGGTTCCAATTCCGTAACCTGTTGAGTATCCGTTTGTTATTAAATATGGGCCTCGTGCTCATCCTGGCAACAGGAACGACCATAAAGAAGCCGTCGAGAGATATCGGAAGAGTTTTCTTTTCTGTTTTATAGCCGTACTACCATGGAAGTCTTTCGCAGAGAGATATGGTAGATGGGCTAGAAGAGCATGACATATACTGTTGTGTCGATATTTTCTCCTCGGACCTTGAAAATTTATGGTGGGGACACGCAAACTTCTCAACAGGCCGTACCAATATCCGCAGCTGGTCTCCAAGGTGAAGAGTCTCTAGTCGATAGAATAATGTAGGTAAGGGAAGTCGGCAAATTAGATCCGTAACTTCGGGATAAGGATTGGCTCTGAAGATTGAGATAGTCGGGCTTGATTGGGAAACAATAACATGGTTTATGTGCTCGTTCTGGGTAAATAGAGTGTCTGGCATTTATGTTGGTCACTTGTTCCCCGGATAGTTTAGTTACGTAGCCAATTGTGGAACTTTCTTGCTAAAATTTTTAAGAATACTAATTGGGTTAAACCAATTAGTTCTTATTAATTATAACGATTATCAATTAACAATCAATTCAGAACTGGCACGGACTTGGGGAATCCGACTGTCTAATTAAAACAAAGCATTGTGATGGCCCTAGCGGGTGTTGACACAATGTGATTTCTGCCCAGTGCTCTGAATGTCAAAGTGAAGAAATTCAAGTAAGCGCGGGTCAACGGCGGGAGTAACTATGACTCTCTTAAGGTAGCCAAATGCCTCGTCATCTAATTAGTGACGCGCATGAATGGATTAACGAGATTCCTACTGTCCCTATCTACTATCTAGCGAAACCACAGCCAAGGGAACGGGCTTGGAATAATTAGCGGGGAAAGAAGACCCTTTTGAGCTTGACTCTAATCTGGCAGTGTAAGGAGACATAAGAGGTGTAGAATAAGTGGGAGATATTAGACTTCGGTTTGGTATCGCCAATGAAATACCACTACTCTTATTGTTTCCTTACTTACTTGATTAAATGGAACGTGTATCATTTCCTAGCCATTATACGGATATATTTATTATATCTTATGGTATTGGGTTTTGATGCAAGCTTCTTGATCAAAGTATCACGAGTTTGTTATATAATCGCAAACAAATTCTTTAATAAAACGGTGCATTTATGTATTTTTGATTTGAAAATTTGGTATAACTCCAATTACTCAGGTATGATCCAATTCAAGGACATTGCCAGGTAGGGAGTTTGACTGGGGCGGTACATCTCTCAAATAATAACGGAGGTGTCCCAAGGCCAGCTCAGTGCGGACAGAAACCACACATAGAGCAAAAGGGCAAATGCTGACTTGATCTCGGTGTTCAGTACACACAGGGACAGCAAAAGCTCGGCCTATCGATCCTTTTGGTTTAAAGAGTTTTTAACAAGAGGTGTCAGAAAAGTTACCATAGGGATAACTGGCTTGTGGCGGCCAAGCGTTCATAGCGACGTCGCTTTTTGATCCTTCGATGTCGGCTCTTCCTATCATTGTGAAGCAAAATTCACCAAGCGTTGGATTGTTCACCCATGCAAGGGAACGTGAGCTGGGTTTAGACCGTCGTGAGACAGGTTAGTTTTACCCTACTAATGACAAAACGTTGTTGCGACAGCATTCCTGCGTAGTACGAGAGGAACCGCAGGTACGGACCAATGGCACAATACTTGTTCGAGCGAACAGTGGTATGACGCTACGTCCGTTGGATTATGCCTGAACGCCTCTAAGGTCGTATCCGTGCTGGACTGCAATGATAAATAAGGGGCAATTTGCATTGTATGGCTTCTAAACCATTTAAAGTTTATAATTTACTTTATAAACGACAATGGATGTGATGCCAATGTAATTTGTAACATAGTAAATTGGGAGGATCTTTGATCACCTGATGCCGCGCTAGTTACATATAAAAGCATTATTTAATACAATGACAAAGCCTAGAATCAATTGTAAACGACTTTTGTAACAGGCAAGGTGTTGTAAGTGGTTGAGCAGCTGCCATACTGCGATCCACTGAAGCTTATCCTTTGCTTGATGATTCGATAATAAAGATGTTGCAAGCGGGCATAATCATTATGCTTGCTTGCAGCATCGCACGCCACTTTGTTTGTGGTGTGTAAGGTAGGGAAGAAGAAATATAAAAGACCTAAATTGGAAACATCAATATATAAGTAAATATTGAACAAACAAAATGTATCGTCATCTTATTAGTGACGCGATGATAAAGTGGCAAACATATTCCATGTATAAATATTCCTATGGTATTAAAATTCAAGTAAAGAGGACATATATAAAAGTTTGTATATATGGTTCATTCAATGGTAGCAGCGGTTGGTTGGTTGGTGTCTGCTCCTCTTATTGTTCAAAACTTATGTTATGGTAGCAAGTCTATATCGTCATATTATTAGTGACGCGAAAAAGTAGTGGCAAAACATATTCCATGTATAAATAAATATTCCTATGGTATTGAAATTCAAGTAAAGAGGCCATTCAAGTAAAGAGGACTTATATAAATATAAGTATATATAATGGTAGCAGCGCGGTTGGTTGGTTGGTGTGTCTGCTCCTCTTATTGTTCAAAACTTATGTTATGGTAGCAAGACTGTATCGTCATATTATTAGTGACGCGAAAAAGTAGTGGCAAAACATATTCCATGTATAAATATTCCTATGGTATTGAAATTCAACTAAAGAGGACATATAAAATTACTATCAATGGTAGCAGTGGTTGGTTGGTTGGTGGTTGGTTGGCGGCTGCTCCTATTATTGTTCAAGACTTATGTTATGGTAGCAAGTCTGTATCGTCATATTAATTATTAGTGACGCGAAAAAGTAGTGGAAATCATATTCCATGTATAAATAGATTCCTATGGTAATGAAATTTTCAAGTAAAGAGAGGACCATTCAAGTAAGAGGACATATAAAAAGTAAGTATATGTTCCTCCAATGGTAGCAGTGGTTGGTTGGTTGGCGGCTGATCCTCTTATTGTTCAAAACTTA
Source organism: Drosophila subpulchrella (assembly GCF_014743375.2). Taxonomy (NCBI): domain Eukaryota; kingdom Metazoa; phylum Arthropoda; class Insecta; order Diptera; family Drosophilidae; genus Drosophila; species Drosophila subpulchrella. The sequence continues at coordinate 10,515 of NW_023665471.1, read as the reverse complement.
TTTTATCAATATGAGTTTGGCAATACAATAAAGAAGACCAATCTAATCCATATAAAACTAAATGTATTATATGGATATGCTTAGGAAACCCATATATTCATAAAAAAAATTATGTATAGAAAATTATACATATATCTTTTATATAAATGAATCGTATGGATATCGCCTTATGTAGGTATAATAACTTTTTAAGGCATAATAATGTATAATATAGAAAATATACATTGAAATATAAATGCATTTTTATAGATATGGCGGCATATAAGTGCCATATACACAAGAATAAATAATAGAATTTACCAATATATAATTAAAATGAGATATATAAACCTAGTGAGGGGCTGCACTAGTGAATGAATCGTATGGATATGGCTTATAGGTATAATACCTATAAGGCATAATAATGTATAATATAATAAATATACATTAAGATATGAATGGATTGTATAAATATGGCATAGAAATGCCATATACATAAGAATAAATGGTAGAATTTACCCATATATCACTGAAACACGATATATAAACCTAGTGATAGCTGGCACTAGTACTGTAAACAGGCACGCAATAGTGCGTGGGGTAAAAAACTACTATAGGGAGGTGGTCGTTGGCGGGCCCCTCCTCGTATTGGTCAAAACTTATGTTATGCATATGAATTTGTCAATACTATATAGAACGCCAAGCATATCCATATAAACTATGGATATGCATAGAAAACCATACAAAAGTAAAAAAAAATTATGTATAGAAAAATATACATATATTTATATAAGTGAATCGTATGGATATGGCTTATAGGTATAATACCTATAAGGCATAATAATGTATAACAAGTAAATATACATTGAAATGTGAATGCATTGTATGGATATGGCATATAAATGCCATATATATAGAAATAAATTGTATATCAATGATATAACAATTATAAACCTAGTGAGGGGCGGCACTAGTGAATGAATCGTATGGATATGGCTTATAGGTATAATACCTATAAGGCATAATAATGTATAATATAATAAATATACATTAAGATATGAATGGATTGTATAAATATGGCATAGAAATGCCATATACATAAGAATAAATGGTAGAATTTACCCATATATCACTGAAACACGATATATAAACCTAGTGATAGCTGGCACTAGTACTGTAAACAGGCACGCAATAGTGCGTGGGGTAAAAAACTACTATAGGGAGGTGGTCGTTGGCGGGCCCCTCCTCGTATTGGTCAAAACTTATGTTATGCATATGAATTTGTCAATACTATATAGAACGCCAAGCATATCCATATAAACTATGGATATGCATAGAAAACCATACAAAAGTAAAAAAAAATTATGTATAGAAAAATATACATATATTTATATAAGTGAATCGTATGGATATGGCTTATAGGTATAATACCTATAAGGCATAATAATGTATAACAAGTAAATATACATTGAAATGTGAATGCATTGTATGGATATGGCATATAAATGCCATATATATAGAAATAAATTGTATATCAATGATATAACAATTATAAACCTAGTGAGGGGCGGCACTAGTGAATGAATCGTATGGATATGGCTTATAGGTATAATACCTATAAGGCATAATAATGTATAATATAATAAATATACATTAAGATATGAATGGATTGTATAAATATGGCATAGAAATGCCATATACATAAGAATAAATGGTAGAATTTACCCATATATCACTGAAACACGATATATAAACCTAGTGATAGCTGGCACTAGTACTGTAAACAGGCACGCAATAGTGCGTGGGGTAAAAAACTACTATAGGGAGGTGGTCGTTGGCGGGCCCCTCCTCGTATTGGTCAAAACTTATGTTATGCATATGAATTTGTCAATACTATATAGAACGCCAAGCATATCCATATAAACTATGGATATGCATAGAAATCCATACAAAAGTAAAAAAAAATTATGTATAGAAAAAATATACATATATTTATATAAGTGAATCGTATGGATATGGCTTATAGGTATAATACCTATAAGGCATAATAATGTATAACAAGTAAATATACATTGAAATGTGAATGCATTGTATGGATATGGCATATAAATGCCATATATATAGAAATAAATTGTATATCAATGATATAACAATTATAAACCTAGTGAGGGGCGGCACTAGTGAATGAATCGTATGGATATGGCTTATAGGTATAATACCTATAAGGCATAATAATGTATAATATAATAAATATACATTAAGATATGAATGGATTGTATAAATATGGCATAGAAATGCCATATACATAAGAATAAATGGTAGAATTTACCCATATATCACTGAAACACGATATATAAACCTAGTGATAGCTGGCACTAGTACTGTAAACAGGCACGCAATAGTGCGTGGGGTAAAAAACTACTATAGGGAGGTGGTCGTTGGCGGGCCCCTCCTCGTATTGGTCAAAACTTATGTTATGCATATGAATTTGTCAATACTATATAGAACGCCAAGCATATCCATATAAACTATGGATATGCATAGAAATCCATACAAAAGTAAAAAAAAATTATGTATAGAAAAATATACATATATTTATATAAGTGAATCGTATGGATATGGCTTATAGGTATAATACCTATAAGGCATAATAATGTATAACAAGTAAATATACATTGAAATGTGAATGCATTGTATGGATATGGCATATAAATGCCATATATATAGAAATAAATTGTATATCAATGATATAACAATTATAAACCTAGTGAGGGGCGGCACTAGTGAATGAATCGTATGGATATGGCTTATAGGTATAATACCTATAAGGCATAATAATGTATAATATAATAAATATACATTAAGATATGAATGGATTGTATAAATATGGCATAGAAATGCCATATACATAAGAATAAATGGTAGAATTTACCCATATATCACTGAAACATGATATATAAACCTAGTGATAGCTGGCACTAGTACTGTAAACAGGCACGCAGTAGTGCGTGGGGTAAAAAACTACTATAGGGAGGT
>NW_023665471.1:0-2500 GCF_014743375.2 Drosophila subpulchrella | reverse complement strand
CGTGAGGGAAAGTTGAAAAGAACTCTGAATAGAGAGTTAAACAGTACGTGAAACTGCTTAGAGGTTAAGCCCGATGAACCTGAATATCCGTTATGGAAAATTCATCATTAAAATTGTAATATTTAAACAATATTATGATAATAGTGTGCATTTTTTCCATATAAGGACATTGTAATCTATTAGCATACAAAATTTATCATAAAATATAACTTATAGTTTATTCAAATTAATTTGCTTGCATTTTAACACAGAATAAATGTTATTAATTTGATAAAGTGCTGATAGATTTATATGAATACAGTGCGTTAATTTTTCGGAATTATATAATGGCATAATTATCATTGATTTTTGTGTTTATTATATGCACTTGTATGATTAACAATGCGAAAGATTCAGGATACCTTCGGGACCCGTCTTGAAACACGGACCAAGGAGTCTAACATATGTGCAAGTTATTGGGATATAAACCTAATAGCGTAATTAACTTGACTAATAATGGGATTAGTTTTTTAACTATTTATAGCTAATTAACACAATCCCGGGGCGTTCTATATAGTTATGTATAATGATATTTATATTATTTATGCCTCTAACTGGAACGTACCTTGAGCATATATGCTGTGACCCGAAAGATGGTGAACTATACTTGATCAGGTTGAAGTCAGGGGAAACCCTGATGGAAGACCGAAACAGTTCTGACGTGCAAATCGATTGTCAGAATTGAGTATAGGGGCGAAAGACCAATCGAACCATCTAGTAGCTGGTTCCTTCCGAAGTTTCCCTCAGGATAGCTGGTGCATTTTAATGTTATATAAAATAATCTTATCTGGTAAAGCGAATGATTAGAGGCCTTAGGGTCGAAACGATCTTAACCTATTCTCAAACTTTAAATGGGTAAGAACCTTAACTTTCTTGATATGAAGTTCAAGGTTATGATATAATGTGCCCAGTGGGCCACTTTTGGTAAGCAGAACTGGCGCTGTGGGATGAACCAAACGTAATGTTACGGTGCCCAAATTAACAACTCATGCAGATACCATGAAAGGCGTTGGTTGCTTAAAACAGCAGGACGGTGATCATGGAAGTCGAAATCCGCTAAGGAGTGTGTAACAACTCACCTGCCGAAGCAACTAGCCCTTAAAATGGATGGCGCTTAAGTTGTATACCTATACATTACCGCTAAAGTAGATGATTTATATTACTTGTGATATAAATTTTGAAACTTTAGTGAGTAGGAAGGTACAATGGTATGCGTAGAAGTGTTTGGCGTAAGCCTGCATGGAGCTGCCATTGGTACAGATCTTGGTGGTAGTAGCAAATAATCGAATGAGACCTTGGAGGACTGAAGTGGAGAAGGGTTTCGTGTGAACAGTGGTTGATCACGAGTTAGTCGGTCCTAAGTTCAAGGCGAAAGCCGAAAATTTTCAAGTAAAACACAAATGCCATACAAATATAATTATATTATATAAATCAAGCTAATTAATATACTTGAATAATTTTGAACGAAAGGGAATACGGTTCCAATTCCGTAACCTGTTGAGTATCCGTTTGTTATTAAATATGGGCCTCGTGCTCATCCTGGCAACAGGAACGACCATAAAGAAGCCGTCGAGAGATATCGGAAGAGTTTTCTTTTCTGTTTTATAGCCGTACTACCATGGAAGTCTTTCGCAGAGAGATATGGTAGATGGGCTAGAAGAGCATGACATATACTGTTGTGTCGATATTTTCTCCTCGGACCTTGAAAATTTATGGTGGGGACACGCAAACTTCTCAACAGGCCGTACCAATATCCGCAGCTGGTCTCCAAGGTGAAGAGTCTCTAGTCGATAGAATAATGTAGGTAAGGGAAGTCGGCAAATTAGATCCGTAACTTCGGGATAAGGATTGGCTCTGAAGATTGAGATAGTCGGGCTTGATTGGGAAACAATAACATGGTTTATGTGCTCGTTCTGGGTAAATAGAGTGTCTGGCATTTATGTTGGTCACTTGTTCCCCGGATAGTTTAGTTACGTAGCCAATTGTGGAACTTTCTTGCTAAAATTTTTAAGAATACTAATTGGGTTAAACCAATTAGTTCTTATTAATTATAACGATTATCAATTAACAATCAATTCAGAACTGGCACGGACTTGGGGAATCCGACTGTCTAATTAAAACAAAGCATTGTGATGGCCCTAGCGGGTGTTGACACAATGTGATTTCTGCCCAGTGCTCTGAATGTCAAAGTGAAGAAATTCAAGTAAGCGCGGGGTCAACGGCGGGAGTAACTATGACTCTCTTAGGTAGCCAAATGCCTCGTCATCTAATTAGTGACGCGCATGAATGGATTAACGAGATTCCTACTGTCCCTATTATACTATCTAAACTGGCAGTGCAAGGAATCGGACCTGTTATTTTAGCTCGATTCGAAAATTCGTGTTTGCGTTTCCTCAAAAGTTACATTGGCGGAAGTGGTATTAGACTCGCGGTTTGGTATGCGCGGTCAAGTAGTGTTGCT
>NW_023665470.1:42500-68439 GCF_014743375.2 Drosophila subpulchrella | reverse complement strand
ATCGTCCTCTTAGCACGGGAGCTGAGCCCCCAATCGACTCGAAGCACCCGCGCTAGTCCTCCGGCAACTCCAGCCAGCCGATCTCTGAGAGCAGAGATATGCGGGAGAAAACTCAACCGCTCGCCGACTAAGATGCCAAGGTACCGGCATTTGGTGACGTAAGGCAGGCTTGCTCCAGCAAACCGTACCGTCGGTCTCCTCGTGCGTGAAAGCTGTCCTTTCAGCAACATTATTGCCGTCTTGCTGGTTGACACACTCACTCCAACCTCAGCTCCCCAGGCTCCCACGATGTCCATCAACTGCTCGCCCTTCCGCTCCAGATCGGCACGGGAATTCCCGTCGACGAAAAGCAGAAGATCATCTGCAAACGCGCTCAGAGCACAATGTGGCTCCAAGCGCTGAAGCAGCACATCCATCAGTAAATTCCAAATAAATGGACCACTGACGGACCCTTGCGGGCAGCCCCGTGTAACCGCAACTGTGGCTGCTTCATACCTGCTGATGATGCTTGCGCTACGGCCGGAAAAATAGCTTTTCCACAAGTCGATTTCTCGACAGCCTACGTCGACAAGCCGATCCAGCACCGCACTCCACTCCACGTTGTCGAAGGCTCCCTTGAAATCGACAAAGATTCCAAGGACCCTCCTCTCGCGACTGTTGGCGACGGTGTTTTTGGCGTGCATCCACGCATCCTCCACGCAGCGTCCAGGCCTGAATCCGAATTGCCATCTGCAGCCATCCGGTAGCACATCCTTCAGCCGATTCACCATGATTCCCTCAAGCGCCTTTCCGAACACTGGCAAAAGGCATATGCCGCGATAAGAGGCAGGATCGCTCCTGTCCTTATCTGGCCCCTTTACCAGCGGTATCACTCTCGGGTGCTTCCACTCGGCCGGAAAGTATCCTTCCGAGATGCACCGAGAGTACAGCTTCGTCAGGTGCTGAGGGATGGCACGCCATACCTCCTTGACAATACCGCCCGTGATGCCATCCATACCCGGCGATCGCCGGCTTCTCAGCCTCGCGACGCTGGTTGCCACCTCGAAGGCTTCGAGGATCGGTGGGGCACCAGGGGGTATGTCTTCTCGTGTCGTCGACTCCGCAACAGGGAAAAAGTTGCGGAGGAAGCACACTTGCGCAGTCGTGCCAAGTTACGGAAAGCGCGCCGTTCGACCGGAGACATCCGAGATCGGCTGTCTTCTTCCGGCCTCGGCATATTCGGTATACGTGCCCCCATGGATCATCCTTGTGCCGTCCCACGAAGTCCCGCCAGTTTTGCTCCTTTGTCGTCAAGATAAGCTTCTTGTACTGGCCTGAGGCAAATCTCAGTCCAGCGGCAAGTTGCTCAGCATCGTCGGTGCCACTCCGGCGAGCTGCCTGCAGCCTACGCCTCAGTCTCCGGACCTCTTGGCGCTTGGTACTCAGCTCAGGATTCCACCATATTACGTTTCCCCTCGCTGCAGGTATCCTGCGCCCTATCACCCTGTCGCACACATCGTGTACGATGGAGCGAAGGGCAGACACATGGTCGTCCAACGGCGATTCCTCCAGTTCCTCGAGACTCTGTGCTGCACTCCTTAACTCTACACTGAATCTTCGCCAACTTGCATTGGAGAGCTTCCATTGCGGTACCGGAGCTAGGCTCTCAACGGTACTGCTCGGATCTGGAGTAACCTCAACAGTGATAATGTTGTGGTCACTCAGCTCCCAGAAGTCAACTCTCCAATCGTAGGTTGCCCATACTCGCGCCGCTTCGTTGGCGAAGGTCACGTCGATATCACTTCTAGAGCGGTGATTATCGAACGTGAACACCTGGCTGGCCGTATTCAGTACACTGGCACCGCTTGCGATTATCCACTCGTTCATGAGCTGTCCCCGTTCGCGGTTCAGGCGGTCTCCAGAGTTGTCTGGGGATTTGCTGAACCACATAGGGGAGACTGCGTTAGCATCAAGTCCGAGGATTGTCGGTGTTCTGCTAGCTAATAGCAGAACCGTATCCAGGTAGTCAGTGTAGGGCTCCAGAGCAGCTAGATGCTGGCAGTATACGGAGGCCAGAAAGATTGTGCCATATCTTCCTGTGACACTCACGCACACTCCGTAGTCCGTCGTCAAAGCCTCGATGGGCATGCAGATGGCAGATGGGTCGTCCACGATGATGGCAGCTTTCTTCCTCCTATCGGCGAATATCCTCATTCCTCCAGGCAGTCCAGTGAGTCGCTTGCCAGCGTCCACGTAGGGCTCCTGGACTAGTGCGAACAGGTGGCCAGCATCTCTCATCTGCTTGGCAAGCTCGATGACAGCGCAACGGCCTCGACCACAATTCGCTTGGATGAAGCTAAACATTATCAATGTCTAGCTTGCACCCTGGCTAGCAGCGCGCCGTATATCGGGCAGCCACCCGAAAGCATATAATGCCCCGAGGGCATACCCTTGTGACGGCAGTTGCGGCAGTCCACCGCATTTCTGCACTTCGCCGCGACGTGGTCGTTCTGTCCGCACTGGCGGCAGACCTGCTTCTCTCGGGCGTACCGACACTCATTGACCTTGTGGTCAAAGCCAAGGCATCGGTGGCACGCGTAGGTTCGCACCTGAGAGCGGCAGCGGTAGGAAAACCACTTAATGTATACTCTCCCGCCCTCGAGAACGGCCAGCGCCTGGTCGTCTACCTCCAGCGTCACATTGATTGTGGCACCGTCAGCAGCTGACCAGGGCTTGGTCGCCAGGACAACCGCCTTCTGGAACTCCTTGAGGCTCATCTCTTCGAAGTTCTTCTCCCTGAGCTCCATCATAAACTCGTCCGGTCCCACGGAGGTGTCCACATCCTGGACCGTAACACGCGGCTTCGCAGCGGTGTTCCTCGACACCTTCAGGCCCACCTCGGCGAACTTTGCGGAGGCGACGACCTTCGTCATCTCCGCCTGCGAAGGCGTGCGAATGATCGCGCCGCCCCGCTTCAGCTCACGCACCTCGTGTACTCGTACGCCCAGAGCGGGCGCTACCTCCTTGCGGATCTTCTCAGCGATTTGCCTGCCTGACAGGGCCGGGTCGTCGCACGCAACGACAGCCGACCATGTCTCCCGAATCTTCCGCGGTGCGGGTACGGGGGCAAGGGGGGCAACAGGGGCAGCAGGTGAGGCGACTAGGTGCGCGCCTCTAGCAGCGGTGGCTGCATATGAGGCGGCCGAGGCGACCGGTGTCTGCCTCTTCAAGCGATCCTCCAGCACTCCGATGCGGATCAGCAGGGCTCCGACGACCTCCTCGTAGCGGTTTGCCAACAACTGCGTCTTAATGCTCACGGTAGGGCTCGCTACGTGGGACATCCTCAGGATATCCGCACGGATGTCGCCCATCTCGGCAGCAACGGCTCCGTTTCCCCTCCATTCCCTGTCCGAGAAGGATTTCTCTATGCTGGCTGGCACGACGAAGGTCCCTCCATCAGCAGCGGCTGCGACTGTGGCAGCGTCGGCGGGGGCAGCGGCGGGGGCAGCGGCGGGGGCAGCGGCGGCGGCAGCGGCAGCGGCTGCGGCAGCGGCAGCGGCTGCGACTGCGGCAGCGTCAGCGGCGGGGGCAGCGGCGGGGGCAGCGGCAAAGGCGTCGGCAGGGGCAGCGGCGGTTGCATCCAGCGCCAACACTTTGCACCTCGAGGCCTCCCTCAGCGGCGCTTTGTTGCGCTTGCCTCTGGCGCGCCCTCTGCCCGAGCTGCTTCCACGGCTGCTCGCACTTTCGCTCCCGGACTCGTCGACCACCATTTTTGGTGGCGCCATCTGCCGGTTATCGGCCTTACTAAGTAAGCTCTTTGATATTCGAGACTTACCCCTTCCTATCAGCTGGTTCTCAAAAGCTCGGTCAGCTGATCAGCTGATCCAAGTTCAGCGGAGACACAAACCGCACAGCTGTGGGCGACAAAATGTGCCTAAATTAGGCAAACGCCTCTCTCGAGAGAGCGCCTCTCTCGCGACACACGTGTCTTAATGGAAAATTTCCAAAAAGAAAAACGCGAATATCGCCCGATTTCCGCAGAATTTCAAACGGAAAACACACGCACTGTGTTCGCAAGCACGAAACACGAATTTTCGCACTATTTTCAACAATGTACCTGTTGTTTTACTGCCTAAATGCACTTTACTCGCGGAGCGTACGGAAAAACACGTCTGTTCTCGCGAGCAACCAAACACCGACTGTGTAGATAGGGACAGTAGGAATCTCGTTAATCCATTCATGCGCGTCACTAATTAGATGACGAGGCATTTGGCTACCTTAAGAGAGTCATAGTTACTCCCGCCGTTGACCCGCGCTTACTTGAATTTCTTCACTTTGACATTCAGAGCACTGGGCAGAAATCACATTGTGTCAACACCCGCTAGGGCCATCACAATGCTTTGTTTTAATTAGACAGTCGGATTCCCCAAGTCCGTGCCAGTTCTGAATTGATTGTTAATTGATAATCGTTATAATTAATAAGAACTAATTGGTTTAACCCAATTAGTATTCTTAAAAATTTTAGCAAGAAAGTTCCACAATTGGCTACGTAACTAAACTATCCGGGGAACAAGTGACCAACATAAATGCCAGACACTCTATTTACCCAGAACGAGCACATAAACCATGTTATTGTTTCCCAATCAAGCCCGACTATCTCAATCTTCAGAGCCAATCCTTATCCCGAAGTTACGGATCTAATTTGCCGACTTCCCTTACCTACATTATTCTATCGACTAGAGACTCTTCACCTTGGAGACCAGCTGCGGATATTGGTACGGCCTGTTGAGAAGTTTGCGTGTCCCCACCATAAATTTTCAAGGTCCGAGGAGAAAATATCGACACAACAGTATATGTCATGCTCTTCTAGCCCATCTACCATATCTCTCTGCGAAAGACTTCCATGGTAGTACGGCTATAAAACAGAAAAGAAAACTCTTCCGATATCTCTCGACGGCTTCTTTATGGTCGTTCCTGTTGCCAGGATGAGCACGAGGCCCATATTTAATAACAAACGGATACTCAACAGGTTACGGAATTGGAACCGTATTCCCTTTCGTTCAAAATTATTCAAGTATATTAATTAGCTTGATTTATATAATATAATTATATTTGTATGGCATTTGTGTTTTACTTGAAAATTTTCGGCTTTCGCCTTGAACTTAGGACCGACTAACTCGTGATCAACCACTGTTCACACGAAACCCTTCTCCACTTCAGTCCTCCAAGGTCTCATTCGATTATTTGCTACTACCACCAAGATCTGTACCAATGGCAGCTCCATGCAGGCTTACGCCAAACACTTCTACGCATACCATTGTACCTTCCTACTCACTAAAGTTTCAAAATTTATATCACAAGTAATATAAATCATCTACTTTAGCGGTAATGTATAGGTATACAACTTAAGCGCCATCCATTTTAAGGGCTAGTTGCTTCGGCAGGTGAGTTGTTACACACTCCTTAGCGGATTTCGACTTCCATGATCACCGTCCTGCTGTTTTAAGCAACCAACGCCTTTCATGGTATCTGCATGAGTTGTTAATTTGGGCACCGTAACATTACGTTTGGTTCATCCCACAGCGCCAGTTCTGCTTACCAAAAGTGGCCCACTGGGCACATTATATCATAACCTTGAACTTCATATCAAGAAAGTTAAGGTTCTTACCCATTTAAAGTTTGAGAATAGGTTAAGATCGTTTCGACCCTAAGGCCTCTAATCATTCGCTTTACCAGATAAGATTATTTTATATAACATTAAAATGCACCAGCTATCCTGAGGGAAACTTCGGAAGGAACCAGCTACTAGATGGTTCGATTGGTCTTTCGCCCCTATACTCAATTCTGACAATCGATTTGCACGTCAGAACTGTTTCGGTCTTCCATCAGGGTTTCCCCTGACTTCAACCTGATCAAGTATAGTTCACCATCTTTCGGGTCACAGCATATATGCTCAAGGTACGTTCCAGTTAGAGGCATAAATAATATAAATATCATTATACATAACTATATAGAACGCCCCGGGATTGTGTTAATTAGCTATAAATAGTTAAAAAACTAATCCCATTATTAGTCAAGTTAATTACGCTATTAGGTTTATATCCCAATAACTTGCACATATGTTAGACTCCTTGGTCCGTGTTTCAAGACGGGTCCCGAAGGTATCCTGAATCTTTCGCATTGTTAATCATACAAGTGCATATAATAAACACAAAAATCAATGATAATTATGCCATTATATAATTCCGAAAAATTAACGCACTGTATTCATATAAATCTATCAGCACTTTATCAAATTAATAACATTTATTCTGTGTTAAAATGCAAGCAAATTAATTTGAATAAACTATAAGTTATATTTTATGATAAATTTTGTATGCTAATAGATTACAATGTCCTTATATGGAAAAAATGCACACTATTATCATAATATTGTTTAAATATTACAATTTTAATGATGAATTTTCCATAACGGATATTCAGGTTCATCGGGCTTAACCTCTAAGCAGTTTCACGTACTGTTTAACTCTCTATTCAGAGTTCTTTTCAACTTTCCCTCACGGTACTTGTTTACTATCGGTCTCATGGTTATATTTAGTTTTAGATGGAGTTTACCACCCACTTAGTGCTGCACTATCAAGCAACACGACTCTTTGGAAACATCATCTAGTAATCATTAACGTTATACGGGCCTGGCACCCTCTATGGGTAAATGGCCTCATTTAAGAAGGACTTAAATCGTTAATTTCTCATACTAGAATATTGACGCTCCATACACTGCATCTCACATTTGCCATATAGACAAAGTGACTTAGTGCTGAACTGATTTCTTTTCGCTCGCCGCTACTAAGAAAATCCTGGTTAGTTTCTTTTCCTCCCCTAATTAATATGCTTAAATTCAGGGGGTAGTCCCATATGAGTTGAGGTTGTGTATAACTTTTTTTGCAATTAATTCTTTATATATAATGATAAAACATTTTATTAAATTCGTTATATATTTTATATATTTGTATGGCATTTGTTTGGTCTAACGAATCAACGAAGAATAATAATATTGTCAACGGCTTTCTATTTACTAATCTTTAATAAGAGACAATTCTAGATAAATTTTTTATGCTAGACATTTCTCAGTATTATTTGATTGAAAAAGAAAATATTTCTCTTCGTTTTTCACATTCAAATTATTTACTAATGTGAGATAATGTTTTTCATATATTTGTTAATATTATGAATAATATAATAATTAAATTATTATTATCCAATAATATACCATATGCTTATAAAATTTCATTATAAAATTTATATAAACAACTTAATTAGCATAGTCTTACAACCCTCAACCATATGTAGTCCAAGCAGCACTATAAAATTAATTAAAGTACATAACAGCATGGACTGCGATATGCGTTCAAAATGTCGATGTTCATGTGTCCTGCAGTTCACACGATGACGCACAGTTTGCTGCGTTCTTCATCGACCCATGAGCCGAGTGATCCACCGCTTAGAGTTTTATATATTGGTTTGGTAATTTTGTCATATATGTTTTTATTGAAAGAAATTAAAAATACACCATTTTACTGGCATATATCAATTCCTTCAATAAATTGATTTTTATACCTAAAACGAATGCTGCGAAATGTCTTAGTTTCATATAACCAATAATATATCAAGTATTTTTTAAATGGCATTTACGGTATTAATACTTTTTTTTAGCGATATATATTGAAATTTATATAAAACATTAACCTGTAATAATCAGGTACAACATTGTACATTTTAGGTTGTTGCATTATCCAATGTATGCGCATAACTGAGATGAACAATACATATCGCAACGCGTGTATATTATGGTCCATATACACACAGTGTTTTATTAATTAATTGCATTTAATATACAATATAATAATAATATTAAATAAATTTAATAATTTCGATTTGCTTGTTCGAATTTGTTATTTGTTTGCTTTTGCTTATTTATTTATCTCTTATTTAATGCAATAATATATTTATTATTACAATTATTATTTCGATTTGCTTGTTCGAAATTTTATATTTGATCTATAAAAGATCATATTTTTGGCAATTTATATTTTATTTGTATTACTATAATATATTATATTATTATAATAAAAACAAATTTTTTTATTAACGGTAAGGATATTAAACAATAATGATCCTTCCGCAGGTTCACCTACGGAAACCTTGTTACGACTTTTACTTCCTCTAAATAATCAAGTTCGGTCAACTTTTGCGAAACAACCGTAACACACAAGGCGTCACAGTGATCACGTCCGGAGACCTCACTAAATAATTCAATCGGTAGTAGCGACGGGCGGTGTGTACAAAGGGCAGGGACGTAATCAATGCGAGTTAATGACTCACACTTACTGGGAATTCCAAGTTCATGTGAACAGTTTCAGTTCACAATCCCAAGCATGAAAGTGGTTCAGCGGTTTACCCGGACCTCTCGGTCTAGGAAATACACGTTGATACTTTCATTGTAGCGCGCGTGCAGCCCAGGACATCTAAGGGCATCACAGACCTGTTATTGCTCAATCTCATTATTGCTAGACGCAATTTGTCCATTTAAGAAGCTAGTGTCCTTATAATGGGACAAACCAACAGGTACGGCTCCACTTATATAAACACATTCAAACACAATAAACATTTTACTGCCACCATGAATGAAGGCTATATAAGCTTCAACACCATAATCCTGAAGATATCTATTTAATATATTTGAGTCTCGTTCGTTATCGGAATTAACCAGACAAATCACTCCACGAACTAAGAACGGCCATGCACCACCACCCATAGATTCGAGAAAGAGCTATCAATCTGTCTTACACACTTATGTTCGGACCTGGTAAGTTTTCCCGTGTTGAGTCAAATTAAGCCGCAGGCTCCACTCCTGGTGGTGCCCTTCCGTCAATTCCTTTAAGTTTCAGCTTTGCAACCATACTTCCCCCGGAGCCCAAAAGCTTTGGTTTCCCGGGAAGCGACTGAGAGAGCCATAAAAGTAGCTACACCCAATTGCTAGCTGGCATCGTTTATGGTTAGAACTAGGGCGGTATCTGATCGCCTTCGAACCTCTAACTTTCGTTCTTGATTAATGAAAACATCTTTGGCAAATGCTTTCGCTTAAGTTAGTCTTACGACGGTCCAAGAATTTCACCTCTCGCGTCGTAATACTAATGCCCCCAAACTGCTTCTATTAATCATTACCTCTTGATCTGAAAACCAATGAAAGCAGAACAGAGGTCTTATTTCATTATCCCATGCACAGAATATTCAGGCATTTGAAGCCTGCTTTAAGCACTCTAATTTGTTCAAAGTAATTGTACCGGCCCACAATAACACTCGTTTAAGAGCACTAATGCAGGTTTTTAAATAGGAGGAACATATGAAAAAATACAAGTATCTAAGCACATGTAAGAACTCCACCGGTAATACGCTTACATACATAAAGGTATAGTACTAACCACAATTGTAAGTTGTACTACCCGTATGAAGCACAAGTTCAACTACGAACGTTTTAACCGCAACAACTTTAATATACGCTATTGGAGCTGGAATTACCGCGGCTGCTGGCACCAGACTTGCCCTCCAATTGGTCCTTGTTAAAGGATTTAAAGTGTACTCATTCCAATTACAGGGCCTCGGATATGAGTCCTGTATTGTTATTTTTCGTCACTACCTCCCCGAGCTGGGAGTGGGTAATTTACGCGCCTGCTGCCTTCCTTAGATGTGGTAGCCGTTTCTCAGGCTCCCTCTCCGGAATCGAACCCTGATTCCCCGTTACCCGTTGCAACCATGGTAGTCCTAGATACTACCATCAAAAGTTGATAGGGCAGACATTTGAAAGATCTGTCGTCGGTACAAGACCATACGATCTGCATGTTATCTAGAGTTCAACCAATATAACGATCTTGCGATCGCTTGGTTTTAGCCTAATAAAAGCACATGTCCCATAAGGTTCATGTTTTAATTGCATGTATTAGCTCTAGAATTACCACAGTTATCCAAGTAACTGTTAACGATCTAAGGAACCATAACTGATATAATGAGCCTTTTGCGGTTTCACTTTTAATTCGTGTGTACTTAGACATGCATGGCTTAATCTTTGAGACAAGCATATAACTACTGGCAGGATCAACCAGAATAATGTTTTTATTCATATTTCATTCATATTTTTGAATAGAAATTAGCAATATAAATTTTATAGATTGTTTTCTATCGAATACGGCCATTTTTATATAGCATTCGTATACGTTTGTTGTTTTCACAATATATACTTGTTCCGCCACTAATAATAACAAGTTTTTTAATTATTGATGTTAAAAACACAATATTTTTTTTCGTAATACGTAATAATTTTCTTTATATTTGCATATTTCATTCTAAAATATCTTTTTTGTTCGACATACGTCATTATTGTATCCACACATGTACAATTTTTGTTTAACCAATATAAAATATTGAATTAAATCATTTGTATTTTGATGATAAATTTAAAATTTATCTGTATATATTCATATAAGACTCTTTGGTAATATATAATATAAAACCGAGCGCATATATGATATGTACGTTAGAAGAAATAATATATATATATATTATTTTCTTTTAATATAGGGACACCTCTTTTAATTTATCCCCGCAGGGAATTATCACATAACTCAGTATGTGATAATGGCAGACCAATATACATATATATCAAGATTATCAATACAAAATATATATCATTATTAGCCTGCCTCAATTGTAATTATTTATTTGGATTAACGATAAAGTTCGGAAACAATTTGTTATTCTATGTATAATAGAAACCTTGGCCTTTGTTTCAACATTATTATCTTTGGGCTTAAAATATTAACCGTGGAGCCAAGTCTCATATTCATAAATGAATAAAGAAACAAATTTGACGGATTAATATCTTCTCTACCGACAGACAGTATTTTGTCACGTCAATAGTAGATGGCCGGCCCATTGACCATCCTATAGTAGTTTTTGGACCCAATATCTTTAATTCGGGTATTTTCAATTGTCTTTGCCAATCAACCGTTTGGTACTCTCTCATATAATAAGAGAATACACATATAATTCCATTATATGGATATATCTTCATTATTTTATTTGCTACATCACCCTATAATAGTTTTTGAACCCGTCAACTTCAATTCGGGTATTTTCAATTGTCTTTGCCAACCATTTATATGGTATTCTCTATTATAATAAGAGAATACTAGTGAATATCCATTATATGGATATATCATCTTCATATTATTTGCTACACCACCCTATAGTAGTTTTTGAACCCATCATCTGCAATTCGGGTATTTTCAATTGTCTTTGCCAACCAACTATACGGTATTCTCTCTTATAATAAGAGAATACAAGTATATTTTCATTATATGGATATAATGCCATTTATTTTTCAATATCCATATAATTCATTTAGTTTTGTATGTACAAAACAAGTTTTCTTTATAGTATTGACAAAATCATATGTTTACGCATAACATAAGTTTTGACCAATACGAGGAGGGGCCCGCCAACGACCACCTCCCTATAGTAGTTTTTTACCCCACGCACTACTGCGTGCCTGTTTACAGTACTAGTGCCAGCTATCACTAGGTTTATATATCGTGTTTCAGTGATATATGGGTAAATTCTACCATTTATTCTTATGTATATGGCATTTCTATGCCATATTTATACAATCCATTCATATCTTAATGTATATTTATTATATTATACATTATTATGCCTTATAGGTATTATACCTATAAGCCATATCCATACGATTCATTCACTAGTGCCGCCCCTCACTAGGTTTATAATTTTTATATCATTGATATACAATTTATTTCTATATATATGGCATTTATATGCCATATCCATACAATGCATTCACATTTCAATGTATATTTACTTGTTATACATTATTATGCCTTATAGGTATTATACCTATAAGCCATATCCATACGATTCACTTATATAAATATATGTATATTTTTCTATACATAATTTTTTTTTACTTTTGTATGGATTTCTATGCATATCCATAGTTTATATGGATATGCTTGGCGTTCTATATAGTATTGACAAATTCATATGCATAACATAAGTTTTGACCAATACGAGGAGGGGCCCGCCAACGACCACCTCCCTATAGTAGTTTTTTACCCCACGCACTACTGCGTGCCTGTTTACAGTACTAGTGCCAGCTATCACTAGGTTTATATATCGTGTTTCAGTGATATATGGGTAAATTCTACCATTTATTCTTATGTATATGGCATTTCTATGCCATATTTATACAATCCATTCATATCTTAATGTATATTTATTATATTATACATTATTATGCCTTATAGGTATTATACCTATAAGCCATATCCATACGATTCATTCACTAGTGCCGCCCCTCACTAGGTTTATAATTGTTATATCATTGATATACAATTTATTTCTATATATATGGCATTTATATGCCATATCCATACAATGCATTCACATTTCAATGTATATTTACTTGTTATACATTATTATGCCTTATAGGTATTATACCTATAAGCCATATCCATACGATTCACTTATATAAATATATGTATATTTTTCTATACATAATTTTTTTTTACTTTTGTATGGATTTCTATGCATATCCATAGTTTATATGGATATGCTTGGCGTTCTATATAGTATTGACAAATTCATATGCATAACATAAGTTTTGACCAATACGAGGAGGGGCCCGCCAACGACCACCTCCCTATAGTAGTTTTTTACCCCACGCACTACTACGTGCCTGTTTACAGTACTAGTGCCAGCTATCACTAGGTTTATATATCGTGTTTCAGTGATATATGGGTAAATTCTACCATTTATTCTTATGTATATGGCATTTCTATGCCATATTTATACAATCCATTCATATCTTAATGTATATTTATTATATTATACATTATTATGCCTTATAGGTATTATACCTATAAGCCATATCCATACGATTCATTCACTAGTGCCGCCCCTCACTAGGTTTATAATTGTTATATCATTGATATACAATTTATTTCTATATATATGGCATTTATATGCCATATCCATACAATGCATTCACATTTCAATGTATATTTACTTGTTATACATTATTATGCCTTATAGGTATTATACCTATAAGCCATATCCATACGATTCACTTATATAAATATATGTATATTTTTCTATACATAATTTTTTTTTACTTTTGTATGGATTTCTATGCATATCCATAGTTTATATGGATATGCTTGGCGTTCTATATAGTATTGACAAATTCATATGCATAACATAAGTTTTGACCAATACGAGGAGGGGCCCGCCAACGACCACCTCCCTATAGTAGTTTTTTACCCCACGCACTACTACGTGCCTGTTTACAGTACTAGTGCCAGCTATCACTAGGTTTATATATCGTGTTTCAGTGATATATGGGTAAATTCTACCATTTATTCTTATGTATATGGCATTTCTATGCCATATTTATACAATCCATTCATATCTTAATGTATATTTATTATATTATACATTATTATGCCTTATAGGTATTATACCTATAAGCCATATCCATACGATTCATTCACTAGTGCCGCCCCTCACTAGGTTTATAATTGTTATATCATTGATATACAATTTATTTCTATATATATGGCATTTATATGCCATATCCATACAATGCATTCACATTTCAATGTATATTTACTTGTTATACATTATTATGCCTTATAGGTATTATACCTATAAGCCATATCCATACGATTCACTTATATAAATATATGTATATTTTTCTATACATAATTTTTTTTTATTTTTGTATGGATTTCTATGCATATCCATAGTTTATATGGATATGCTTGGCGTTCTATATAGTATTGACAAATTCATATGCATAACATAAGTTTTGACCAATACGAGGAGGGGCCCGCCAACGACCACCTCCCTATAGTAGTTTTTTACCCCACGCACTATTGCGTGCATGTTTACAGTACTAGTGCCAGCTATCATTTGGTTTATATATCGTGTTTCAGTGATATATGGGTAAATTCTACCATTTATTCTTATGTATATGGCATTTCTATGCCATATTTATATAATTCATTCATATCTTAATTTATATTTATTATATTATACATTATTATGCCTTATAGGTATTATACCTATAAGCCATATCCATACGATTCATATACTAGTGCAGCCCCTCACTAGGTTTATATATCTCATTTTAATTATATATTGGTAAATTCTATTATTTATTCTTGTGTATATGGCACTTATATGCCGCCATATCTATAAAAATGCATTTATATTTCAATGTATATTTTCTATATTATACATTATTATGCCTTAAAAAGTTATTATACCTACCATAAGGCGATATCCATACGATTCATTTATATAAAAGATATATGTATAATTTTCTATACATAATTTTTTTTTATGAATATATGGGTTTCCTAAGCATATCCATATAATACATTTAGTTTTATATGGATTAGATTGGTCTTCTTTATTGTATTGCCAAACTCATATTGATAAAATAAGTTTTGAACAATAAGAGGATCAGCCGCCAACCAACCAACCACTGCTACCATTGGAGGAACATATACTTACTTTTTATATGTCCTCTTACTTGAATGGTCCTCTCTTTACTTGAAAATTTCATTACCATAGGAATCTATTTATACATGGAATATGATTTCCACTACTTTTTCGCGTCACTAATAATTAATATGACGATACAGACTTGCTACCATAACATAAGTCTTGAACAATAATAGGAGCAGCCGCCAACCAACCACCAACCAACCAACCACTGCTACCATTGATAGTAATTTTATATGTCCTCTTTACTTGAATTTCAATACCATAGGAATATTTATACATGGAATATGTTTTGCCACTACTTTTTCGCGTCACTAATAATATGACGATACAGTCTTGCTACCATAACATAAGTTTTGAACAATAAGAGGAGCAGACACACCAACCAACCAACCGCGCTGCTACCATTGAAGGAACATATACTTATATTTATATAAGTCCTCTTTACTTGAATGGCCTCTTTACTTGAATTTCAATACCATAGGAATATTTATTTATACATGGAATATGTTTTGCCACTACTTTTTCGCGTCACTAATAATATGACGATATAGACTTGCTACCATAACATAAGTTTTGAACAATAAGAGGAGCAGACACCAACCAACCAACCGCTGCTACCATTGAATGAACCATATATACAAACTTTTATATATGTCCTCTTTACTTGAATTTTAATACCATAGGAATATTTATACATGGAATATGTTTGCCACTTTATCATCGCGTCACTAATAAGATGACGATACATTTTGTTTGTTCAATATTTACTTATATATTGATGTTTCCAATTTAGGTCTTTTATATTTCTTCTTCCCTACCTTACACACCACAAACAAAGTGGCGTGCGATGCTGCAAGCAAGCATAATGATTATGCCCGCTTTGCAACATCTTTATTATCGAATCATCAAGCAAAGGATAAGCTTCAGTGGATCGCAGTATGGCAGCTGCTCAACCACTTACAACACCTTGCCTGTTACAAAAGTCGTTTACAATTGATTCTAGGCTTTGTCATTGTATTAAATAATGCTTTTATATGTAACTAGCGCGGCATCAGGTGATCAAAGATCCTCCCAATTTACTATGTTACAAATTACATTGGCATCACATCCATTGTCGTTTATAAAGTAAATTATAAACTTTAAATGGTTTAGAAGCCATACAATGCAAATTGCCCCTTATTTATCATTGCAGTCCAGCACGGATACGACCTTAGAGGCGTTCAGGCATAATCCAACGGACGTAGCGTCATACCACTGTTCGCTCGAACAAGTATTGTGCCATTGGTCCGTACCTGCGGTTCCTCTCGTACTACGCAGGAATGCTGTCGCAACAACGTTTTGTCATTAGTAGGGTAAAACTAACCTGTCTCACGACGGTCTAAACCCAGCTCACGTTCCCTTGCATGGGTGAACAATCCAACGCTTGGTGAATTTTGCTTCACAATGATAGGAAGAGCCGACATCGAAGGATCAAAAAGCGACGTCGCTATGAACGCTTGGCCGCCACAAGCCAGTTATCCCTATGGTAACTTTTCTGACACCTCTTGTTAAAAACTCTTTAAACCAAAAGGATCGATAGGCCGAGCTTTTGCTGTCCCTGTGTGTACTGAACACCGAGATCAAGTCAGCATTTGCCCTTTTGCTCTATGTGTGGTTTCTGTCCGCACTGAGCTGGCCTTGGGACACCTCCGTTATTATTTGAGAGATGTACCGCCCCAGTCAAACTCCCTACCTGGCAATGTCCTTGAATTGGATCATACCTGAGTAATTGGAGTTATACCAAATTTTCAAATCAAAAATACATAAATGCACCGTTTTATTAAAGAATTTGTTTGCGATTATATAACAAACTCGTGATACTTTGATCAAGAAGCTTGCATCAAAACCCAATACCATAAGATATAATAAATATATCCGTATAATGGCTAGGAAATGATACACGTTCCATTTAATCAAGTAAGTAAGGAAACAATAAGAGTAGTGGTATTTCATTGGCGATACCAAACCGAAGTCTAATATCTCCCACTTATTCTACACCTCTTATGTCTCCTTACACTGCCAGATTAGAGTCAAGCTCAAAAGGGTCTTCTTTCCCCGCTAATTATTCCAAGCCCGTTCCCTTGGCTGTGGTTTCGCTAGATAGTAGATAGGGACAGTAGGAATCTCGTTAATCCATTCATGCGCGTCACTAATTAGATTTTTTTTTTTTTTTTTTTTTTTTTTTTGATATGATACTTTATATTTACGTCTGCCCGGTGGGCAATAGATTAAATTTTTTGATAAAATTGAGTGTGAGGTAACAATATTTTGTGTGTTGAGGTGTATTAAGATTATACAAGATAGGTGTGAGTGGATTAGTGAGTTTGTGTGTCAGTTTTGGTGGTTACATCAATTATGATGCCTTAGGATCAAGGGACCCTGAAGGGCAGGTCCGCAGGGTGTCGTCTTTTTAACCTCCGAGGTTGTCCATCCAGTACTCTGGTTGCGAGTGGGTTTATGTGGGCTACCATTTTATCCAGATGCCTTCTGCTGAATTTAGCTACCTCTTCGACCACTGTGGGTAGCTTTAAGTCCCTCTTTATTGTGGTGTTACGTACGTAGAACGGCGCATTTAGAATTTGACGCAGGATTCTGTTTTCTGCTCTTTCTAGTTTTTTTTAAATTTGAACTGGCTGCAGTGCCCCATATTTCAATGCCATAAATCCACGCTGGTTTGATTATGCTATTATAAAGGAGCAATTTGTTTTTTAAGGACAATTTACTCCTTCTTTGCAATAACCACCACATTTGCCGGTTTTTTAGTTTCATTAGCTTTGTTTTGGCTACTATGTGATCCTTCCATGTTAGCCTACGGTCCAGTGTCAGGCCCAGATATTTGACTGAAGGCTGTTGTGGTATGGCAGCATTGTTTAACAAAACCGCTGGGGATATTCCTGGCCTTAGAGAGAAGGTTATATGCGTAGACTTCTCTGGGTTGATAATGATATTCCATCTCTTTAGCCATGGTTCTATGTTGGACAGAGCTTGTTGTAGGCCTTGCGCAGCCATTGGCAGGGAGTCTTCGGAGACTAAGAAAGCCGTGTCATCCGCGTATGTGCATACCATGCTGTGGCTACCAGAGGGAATGGGCATGTCCGCGGTATACACCGAGTATAGTATAGGACTTAGCACGCTGCCTTGGGGAACTCCGGCGGCCACTTCGTGGATGGGCGATTCCTGATGTTTGCACCTTACGTAAAATCTTCTATTTTCGAGGTAGCCCTTTAGTAGAAGATAGTAAGGAGTAGGCAGGCTGTGCTTTAATTTGAACAGTAGGCCCTGGTGCCATACTCTGTCGAACGCTTGCCTGACGTCTAGGAACGCTGCAGAGCAGAACCTTTTAGTCTCGAAGGAGTCTAGAATGCAGCTGACTACTCTGTGACACTGCTGTATAGTCCCGTGAGCTCGCCTGAAGCCAAACTGGTGATCTGGGATAACATGTTGTTCTTCTAATATAGGCATCAATCTCCTCAGGAATAATTTTTCCAGGATTTTTGAGAGGATTGACAGGAGGCTGATGGGCCTGTATGATCCCAGTTCGGCCTCAGGCTTACCTGGTTTGGCGATGACGATAACTTCGGCACATTTCCATTGTGTTGGGAAATGACCGAGTCTTAGACTTTGGTTCATGATGAACTTCAGGTTTCCGATGCAGTTCGGCGGCATGAACTTCAGAGCAGCGGCATCCAGGCGATCATACCCGGGAGACTTTGATGGTTTGAGTGTTGCTATCTCCTCCTCTATCTCCTCGCAGTCGATTTCTGGAATGGGCAAGTCCATGGGACACGCCACATCCAGGAAATGAAGAGTCTCTTGATGGTCCACTGGGTCGCACAGGTCGAATGGCTGGAAACTACTCTTTAAGTGGTCGGCAAAGGCGTTTGCTTTTTCCTGGTCTGAACGACACCAAGCTCCAGTTGATGATCTGACCGGGGCTATCCTCCGTGTGGGTCGCTTTAAATACTTTGTTGCATTCCAAAGCTTGTGGTGTGCACTACAGGGTTCAAGGTCCGCGAGGTAAGCTTCTAGGGACTTGCTTTTTAGATCAAGAAGCATCCTGCTAAGGTCTTTACAAGCCCTGTTGTAGATTGTTTTGTCTGACCGTCTTCTACTAAGCTGCCAGACCCTCCTCAAACGCCGTTTTTCGCTTACCATTGTTGCCAGCTCGGTTGACCAGAGATAGTTGTCTCTGTGGCCTCTGGTGTGCACCGTTCGCGTGGTTTCAGCCTCTGGAGTTGCGATGCTTGCTGCCAGATGAACCTGTCTGGTGAGGTACTCCACCGCTTCGTCGATGTCTATTGGACTTTCTAGAACTGGCTGGGGGTCTACATGATTTTCTAGCCAAGACTTAAAAATCGGGATGTTTGTATTCCGTCTGATGAGCTTGACTGCAGTTGGATTTCTCAGATAGGAGTTGTTATACAAAATCTTGACCATGCTGTGATCGGATGTAAGATCATGGCATGCAGCCGTAGATATTTTTGTGGGGTCAACTCCTCTGCTGAATGCAAAGTCCAAGAGGTCCGGAATTTTGGCTGGGTCGGTGGGCCAGTAGGTAGGCTCTCCAGTTGAATAGACGGTGCAACCCAGTGCCCTGATGCATCCAAGAAGTGTGCTTCCTTTCGGGTTGACGGTTCGTGATCCCCACCAGGTATGTTTTGCGTTGAAGTCGCCTCCGATTAAGAATCTAGGACCCAGATTCAGTAGTACGTCGGACAGATCACTTTGGCTCAGTGTGTATCTTGGAGGGAGGTATGCGGAGGCGATGGTAATTTTGCCTTGCGACGTTATAAGGTGGATTTTCGCACACTGCATCCATTCCAGTTGTACGGGCTCGAGCTCCTCGTATTGAATGCCGCGTCTGATGATAATAGAGGCTCCTCCACGCATCCGGTCGCCAGGGTGCAATGCGTTGATTATTTCGTAGCCGGGAATGGTAAAGTGGGATCTGGTGGTGAAGTGTGTCTCGGACACGAGTAAGATGTCTACTTGGTTGGTCTTTACATAATGCTCGACCTCGGGCTTGCTCCGAGCCAAGCCGTTCGCATTCCATATTATAAGTTGGGTGTTTATGGACATTTATGATTGTTCTGGTTGGAGAGCATTGTCATCACTAAGTTTTGGAACTGATTGAACATGGAGTTCATCATGGATTCCATTCGGCGCATCATTCTCTCCTCCAAGGCATCAAGGGGGGACTGGCCATTATTGTCGAAGTTTCCAGCCGCGCCAGCCCTAGCAACGTTGGCGTAACTGTATTTGTGATTCCCTGTTTGGTTCGCGGCACTGCTCGCTGGGAAATTTGCGTGTGGAGCAGGATTGGATGAAGAAGTAGTTACTGCCTTAGGCTTAGGGCTGAAGCGCTTCTTGGCTTCTATGTAGACTCTACAACCGCGGTAGGAGGCGGTGTGTTCATCACCACAATTTCCGCACAC
Organism: Drosophila subpulchrella; assembly: GCF_014743375.2. Lineage (NCBI taxonomy): Eukaryota > Metazoa > Arthropoda > Insecta > Diptera > Drosophilidae > Drosophila > Drosophila subpulchrella. The sequence continues at coordinate 48,340 of NW_023665470.1, read as the reverse complement.
AGGTGGGTCTTCCTTTGCCTTCATGCAATTCAGGGAGTCGTGTGATAATCCGCATTTGACACAGACATGTTGGAGTTTGCAGTACCTCTTAGTATGCCCAAAAGCTTGGCAGCGGAAGCATTGTACCACTCCGTCGAACTTTTTTGGCTCCTCAATGGAGACGACGGCATGGCACAGTCTGTTGGTTTCGAAGACTTTCTTGTTTGTTGGAGCTGGTTCGAGGTTGACGAAAAACATCGACAATGGCATTTTTGTTACTCTTGATACTGCATTTTTAGCATCACGCACATTGTGGCCGAGATTCACAAAGGCTTGCTTGACCTCCTCAATTGGTGTAGTATGGTGTAGTCCTTTGACAACAATGCGGAAAGCTCGCTCTTCCTTCAGTTGGAAGGTACGGAAAGCTACTTGACAGTTGTCCAGGTGAGCAACAATTTTTCGGTAAGTGGTGCTGTCCTTCGGCATCAGCCTGATGTTGCCTCTTCCCGTTGCCTTGTAAGAGAAAGTATCGGAATTCACCAATGTGCGCAGTTCGTTTAAAAATTCGCCAATGTTTTCTACATCCGGCACAAAAATTGGAGGGGGCTTGGGTGCTGCTTTAGGTTCGGCATTATCGGCGGTCTTTTCATTGCTGCTCTCTACCGGCAGAGAAGCGAAGCGATTAGAGGTGCTAGGACCAATATCCATCTTTTTGTCTTGATTCACGGCAGCCTTATTCTTTATGGTCTTTTTAGGAAAAATGTAAGGGCGAGTTATCTCACCTTCCTCAGGTGAAGAGATGTTTGAGGGGCTCGAGGAGCTCGAGGAGCTCGGGGTTGGGCTGGGAGATTTTTCCCGTTTCTCCACGATGATTTCTTTACGCCTCTAATTGCCTCTGGCGACCCGGGAGGTAGACTCCTTTTGACTCCTTTTGGTAAGACTCTCGGCTTCAGAACCTGCCAAGTGCATTTTTTGAGTGCGGCTACAGCCGCGTTGTCCACTTCCATGCTGCCGGTGTTGCTATTGTCACCCATGGCGACAGCACCACCAACAAGCACAGCCGGCTAACTGTGTGAGTTGAACTATTTATTTCCTTTCCCTCTGCTGACAAAAATCGACGACGAGGTGTCGCCGAAATGTAGGCAATAGTTTTAGGAGTCGCCGCCCTCTGGCGGAGTGATACAGCGATGAGGAGTCGCCGAATGTATGCTATGAATCCTGGAGTAGTCGCCCTCTGGCGGAATGAAATCAGCTGATTTCCAAAAACCAACCAATTTGCGGAGACACGAACCGGTTCAAATTTAGTGCAGACGCGAACCGCGTTGCTGTCAAAATGTTATCTAGATAAGGCAGGCGCCACTCGAGAGAGAGCGCCTCTCTCACAACGATGAAGTATGAGTTTTATTGCCGAAATTGGCCTGACACACGGGGCGCCCGAGAGAGCGCCTCTGTCTCAGCACGTCGAACGTTCTCGAAATGTCTGGGGTGGAAAGTCGCGATTTTGGCCTTCCCACCACCTTTTTCGTGCAGAAAAACACGCGGAATGACTATGCGACCACAATGCGCGAATATTTGTGCTATTTTTAGCAATGGAATAGGAGTTTTATTGCCGAAATTGGCCTGACACACGGGGCGCCCGAGAGAGCGCCTCTGTCTCAGCACGTCGAACGTTCTCGAAATGTCTGGGGTGGAAAATCGCGATTTTGGCCTTCCCACCACCTTTTTCGTGCAGAAAACACGCGGAATGACTATGCGACCACAATGCGCGAATATTTGTGCTATTTTTAGCAATGGAATAGGAGTTTTATTGCCGAAATTGGCCTGACACACGGAGCGCCCGAGAGAGCGCCTCTCTCAGCACGTCGAACCTTCTCGAACTGTCTGGGGTGGAAAATCGCGATTTTGGCCTTCCTACCACTTTTTTGTGCAGAAAACACACGGAATGATTTTGCGGACACAATGCGCGAATATTTATGCTATTTTTTAGCAAGGAAATAAGCGTTTTACTGCCGAAATTGACCCGTCACACGGAGCGCTCGAAAAACACGTCTGCTCTCCAGAGCAATGACTGACAACTGACTAATTAGATGACGAGGCATTTGGCTACCTTAAGAGAGTCATAGTTACTCCCGCCGTTGACCCGCGCTTACTTGAATTTCTTCACTTTGACATTCAGAGCACTGGGCAGAAATCACATTGTGTCAACACCCGCTAGGGCCATCACAATGCTTTGTTTTAATTAGACAGTCGGATTCCCCAAGTCCGTGCCAGTTCTGAATTGATTGTTAATTGATAATCGTTATAATTAATAAGAACTAATTGGTTTAACCCAATTAGTATTCTTAAAAATTTTAGCAAGAAAGTTCCACAATTGGCTACGTAACTAAACTATCCGGGGAACAAGTGACCAACATAAATGCCAGACACTCTATTTACCCAGAACGAGCACATAAACCATGTTATTGTTTCCCAATCAAGCCCGACTATCTCAATCTTCAGAGCCAATCCTTATCCCGAAGTTACGGATCTAATTTGCCGACTTCCCTTACCTACATTATTCTATCGACTAGAGACTCTTCACCTTGGAGACCAGCTGCGGATATTGGTACGGCCTGTTGAGAAGTTTGCGTGTCCCCACCATAAATTTTCAAGGTCCGAGGAGAAAATATCGACACAACAGTATATGTCATGCTCTTCTAGCCCATCTACCATATCTCTCTGCGAAAGACTTCCATGGTAGTACGGCTATAAAACAGAAAAGAAAACTCTTCCGATATCTCTCGACGGCTTCTTTATGGTCGTTCCTGTTGCCAGGATGAGCACGAGGCCCATATTTAATAACAAACGGATACTCAACAGGTTACGGAATTGGAACCGTATTCCCTTTCGTTCAAAATTATTCAAGTATATTAATTAGCTTGATTTATATAATATAATTATATTTGTATGGCATTTGTGTTTTACTTGAAAATTTTCGGCTTTCGCCTTGAACTTAGGACCGACTAACTCGTGATCAACCACTGTTCACACGAAACCCTTCTCCACTTCAGTCCTCCAAGGTCTCATTCGATTATTTGCTACTACCACCAAGATCTGTACCAATGGCAGCTCCATGCAGGCTTACGCCAAACACTTCTACGCATACCATTGTACCTTCCTACTCACTAAAGTTTCAAAATTTATATCACAAGTAATATAAATCATCTACTTTAGCGGTAATGTATAGGTATACAACTTAAGCGCCATCCATTTTAAGGGCTAGTTGCTTCGGCAGGTGAGTTGTTACACACTCCTTAGCGGATTTCGACTTCCATGATCACCGTCCTGCTGTTTTAAGCAACCAACGCCTTTCATGGTATCTGCATGAGTTGTTAATTTGGGCACCGTAACATTACGTTTGGTTCATCCCACAGCGCCAGTTCTGCTTACCAAAAGTGGCCCACTGGGCACATTATATCATAACCTTGAACTTCATATCAAGAAAGTTAAGGTTCTTACCCATTTAAAGTTTGAGAATAGGTTAAGATCGTTTCGACCCTAAGGCCTCTAATCATTCGCTTTACCAGATAAGATTATTTTATATAACATTAAAATGCACCAGCTATCCTGAGGGAAACTTCGGAAGGAACCAGCTACTAGATGGTTCGATTGGTCTTTCGCCCCTATACTCAATTCTGACAATCGATTTGCACGTCAGAACTGTTTCGGTCTTCCATCAGGGTTTCCCCTGACTTCAACCTGATCAAGTATAGTTCACCATCTTTCGGGTCACAGCATATATGCTCAAGGTACGTTCCAGTTAGAGGCATAAATAATATAAATATCATTATACATAACTATATAGAACGCCCCGGGATTGTGTTAATTAGCTATAAATAGTTAAAAAACTAATCCCATTATTAGTCAAGTTAATTACGCTATTAGGTTTATATCCCAATAACTTGCACATATGTTAGACTCCTTGGTCCGTGTTTCAAGACGGGTCCCGAAGGTATCCTGAATCTTTCGCATTGTTAATCATACAAGTGCATATAATAAACACAAAAATCAATGATAATTATGCCATTATATAATTCCGAAAAATTAACGCACTGTATTCATATAAATCTATCAGCACTTTATCAAATTAATAACATTTATTCTGTGTTAAAATGCAAGCAAATTAATTTGAATAAACTATAAGTTATATTTTATGATAAATTTTGTATGCTAATAGATTACAATGTCCTTATATGGAAAAAATGCACACTATTATCATAATATTGTTTAAATATTACAATTTTAATGATGAATTTTCCATAACGGATATTCAGGTTCATCGGGCTTAACCTCTAAGCAGTTTCACGTACTGTTTAACTCTCTATTCAGAGTTCTTTTCAACTTTCCCTCACGGTACTTGTTTACTATCGGTCTCATGGTTATATTTAGTTTTAGATGGAGTTTACCACCCACTTAGTGCTGCACTATCAAGCAACACGACTCTTTGGAAACATCATCTAGTAATCATTAACGTTATACGGGCCTGGCACCCTCTATGGGTAAATGGCCTCATTTAAGAAGGACTTAAATCGTTAATTTCTCATACTAGAATATTGACGCTCCATACACTGCATCTCACATTTGCCATATAGACAAAGTGACTTAGTGCTGAACTGATTTCTTTTCGCTCGCCGCTACTAAGAAAATCCTGGTTAGTTTCTTTTCCTCCCCTAATTAATATGCTTAAATTCAGGGGGTAGTCCCATATGAGTTGAGGTTGTGTATAACTTTTTTTGCAATTAATTCTTTATATATAATGATAAAACATTTTATTAAATTCGTTATATATTTTATATATTTGTATGGCATTTGTTTGGTCTAACGAATCAACGAAGAATAATAATATTGTCAACGGCTTTCTATTTACTAATCTTTAATAAGAGACAATTCTAGATAAATTTTTTATGCTAGACATTTCTCAGTATTATTTGATTGAAAAAGAAAATATTTCTCTTCGTTTTTCACATTCAAATTATTTACTAATGTGAGATAATGTTTTTCATATATTTGTTAATATTATGAATAATATAATAATTAAATTATTATTATCCAATAATATACCATATGCTTATAAAATTTCATTATAAAATTTATATAAACAACTTAATTAGCATAGTCTTACAACCCTCAACCATATGTAGTCCAAGCAGCACTATAAAATTAATTAAAGTACATAACAGCATGGACTGCGATATGCGTTCAAAATGTCGATGTTCATGTGTCCTGCAGTTCACACGATGACGCACAGTTTGCTGCGTTCTTCATCGACCCATGAGCCGAGTGATCCACCGCTTAGAGTTTTATATATTGGTTTGGTAATTTTGTCATATATGTTTTTATTGAAAGAAATTAAAAATACACCATTTTACTGGCATATATCAATTCCTTCAATAAATTGATTTTTATACCTAAAACGAATGCTGCGAAATGTCTTAGTTTCATATAACCAATAATATATCAAGTATTTTTTAAATGGCATTTACGGTATTAATACTTTTTTTTAGCGATATATATTGAAATTTATATAAAACATTAACCTGTAATAATCAGGTACAACATTGTACATTTTAGGTTGTTGCATTATCCAATGTATGCGCATAACTGAGATGAACAATACATATCGCAACGCGTGTATATTATGGTCCATATACACACAGTGTTTTATTAATTAATTGCATTTAATATACAATATAATAATAATATTAAATAAATTTAATAATTTCGATTTGCTTGTTCGAATTTGTTATTTGTTTGCTTTTGCTTATTTATTTATCTCTTATTTAATGCAATAATATATTTATTATTACAATTATTATTTCGAT
>NW_023665470.1:32500-40000 GCF_014743375.2 Drosophila subpulchrella | reverse complement strand
TTCATATAAGACTCTTTGGTAATATATAATATAAAACCGAGCGCATATATGATATGTACGTTAGAAAAAATAATATATATATATATTATTTTCTTTTAATATAGGGACACCTCTTTTAATTTATCCCCGCAGGGAATTATCACATAACTCAGTATGTGATAATGGCAGACCAATATACATATATATCAAGATTATCAATACAAAATATATATCATTATTAGCCTGCCTCAATTGTAATTATTTATTTGGATTAACGATAAAGTTCGGAAACAATTTGTTATTCTATGTATAATAGAAACCTTGGCCTTTGTTTCAACATTATTATCTTTGGGCTTAAAATATTAACCGTGGAGCCAAGTCTCATATTCATAAATGAATAAAGAAACAAATTTGACGGATTAATATCTTCTCTACCGACAGACAGTATTTTGTCACGTCAATAGTAGATGGCCGGCCCATTGACCATCCTATAGTAGTTTTTGGACCCAATATCTTTAATTCGGGTATTTTCAATTGTCTTTGCCAATCAACCGTTTGGTACTCTCTCATATAATAAGAGAATACACATATAATTCCATTATATGGATATATCTTCATTATTTTATTTGCTACATCACCCTATAATAGTTTTTGAACCCGTCAACTTCAATTCGGGTATTTTCAATTGTCTTTGCCAACCATTTATATGGTATTCTCTATTATAATAAGAGAATACTAGTGTATATCCATTATATGGATATATCATCTTCATATTATTTGCTACACCACCCTATAGTAGTTTTTGAACCCATCATCTGCAATTCGGGTATTTTCAATTGTCTTTGCCAACCAACTATACGGTATTCTCTCTTATAATAAGAGAATACAAGTATATTTTCATTATATGGATATAATGCCATTTATTTTTCAATATCCATATAATTCATTTAGTTTTGTATGTACAAAACAAGTTTTCTTTATAGTATTGACAAAATCATATGTTTACGCATAACATAAGTTTTGACCAATACGAGGAGGGGCCCGCCAACGACCACCTCCCTATAGTAGTTTTTTACCCCACGCACTACTGCGTGCCTGTTTACAGTACTAGTGCCAGCTATCACTAGGTTTATATATCATGTTTCAGTGATATATGGGTAAATTCTACCATTTATTCTTATGTATATGGCATTTCTATGCCATATTTATACAATCCATTCATATCTTAATGTATATTTATTATATTATACATTATTATGCCTTATAGGTATTATACCTATAAGCCATATCCATACGATTCATTCACTAGTGCCGCCCCTCACTAGGTTTATAATTGTTATATCATTGATATACAATTTATTTCTATATATATGGCATTTATATGCCATATCCATACAATGCATTCACATTTCAATGTATATTTACTTGTTATACATTATTATGCCTTATAGGTATTATACCTATAAGCCATATCCATACGATTCACTTATATAAATATATGTATATTTTTCTATACATAATTTTTTTTTACTTTTGTATGGATTTCTATGCATATCCATAGTTTATATGGATATGCTTGGCGTTCTATATAGTATTGACAAATTCATATGCATAACATAAGTTTTGACCAATACGAGGAGGGGCCCGCCAACGACCACCTCCCTATAGTAGTTTTTTACCCCACGCACTATTGCGTGCCTGTTTTACAGTACTAGTGCCAGCTATCACTAGGTTTATATATCGTGTTTCAGTGATATATGGGTAAATTCTACCATTTATTCTTATGTATATGGCATTTCTATGCCATATTTATACAATCCATTCATATCTTAATGTATATTTATTATATTATACATTATTATGCCTTATAGGTATTATACCTATAAGCCATATCCATACGATTCATTCACTAGTGCCGCCCCTCACTAGGTTTATAATTGTTATATCATTGATATACAATTTATTTCTATATATATGGCATTTATATGCCATATCCATACAATGCATTCACATTTCAATGTATATTTACTTGTTATACATTATTATGCCTTATAGGTATTATACCTATAAGCCATATCCATACGATTCACTTATATAAATATATGTATATTTTTCTATACATAATTTTTTTTACTTTTGTATGGATTTCTATGCATATCCATAGTTTATATGGATATGCTTGGCGTTCTATATAGTATTGACAAATTCATATGCATAACATAAGTTTTGACCAATACGAGGAGGGGCCCGCCAACGACCACCTCCCTATAGTAGTTTTTTACCCCACGCACTATTGCGTGCCTGTTTACAGTACTAGTGCCAGCTATCACTAGGTTTATATATCGTGTTTCAGTGATATATGGGTAAATTCTACCATTTATTCTTATGTATATGGCATTTCTATGCCATATTTATACAATCCATTCATATCTTAATGTATATTTATTATATTATACATTATTATGCCTTATAGGTATTATACCTATAAGCCATATCCATACGATTCATTCACTAGTGCCGCCCCTCACTAGGTTTATAATTGTTATATCATTGATATACAATTTATTTCTATATATATGGCATTTATATGCCATATCCATACAATGCATTCACATTTCAATGTATATTTACTTGTTATACATTATTATGCCTTATAGGTATTATACCTATAAGCCATATCCATACGATTCATATACTAGTGCAGCCCCTCACTAGGTTTATATATCTCATTTTAATTATATATTGGTAAATTCTATTATTTATTCTTGTGTATATGGCACTTATATGCCGCCATATCTATAAAAATGCATTTATATTTCAATGTATATTTTCTATATTATACATTATTATGCCTTAAAAAGTTATTATACCTACCATAAGGCGATATCCATACGATTCATTTATATAAAAGATATATGTATAATTTTCTATACATAATTTTTTTTTATGAATATATGGGTTTCCTAAGCATATCCATATAATACATTTAGTTTTATATGGATTAGATTGGTCTTCTTTATTGTATTGCCAAACTCATATTGATAAAATAAGTTTTGAACAATAAGAGGATCAGCCGCCAACCAACCAACCACTGCTACCATTGGAGGAACATATACTTACTTTTTATATGTCCTCTTACTTGAATGGTCCTCTCTTTACTTGAAAATTTCATTACCATAGGAATCTATTTATACATGGAATATGATTTCCACTACTTTTTCGCGTCACTAATAATTAATATGACGATACAGACTTGCTACCATAACATAAGTCTTGAACAATAATAGGAGCAGCCGCCAACCAACCACCAACCAACCAACCACTGCTACCATTGATAGTAATTTTATATGTCCTCTTTAGTTGAATTTCAATACCATAGGAATATTTATACATGGAATATGTTTTGCCACTACTTTTTCGCGTCACTAATAATATGACGATACAGTCTTGCTACCATAACATAAGTTTTGAACAATAAGAGGAGCAGACACACCAACCAACCAACCGCGCTGCTACCATTATATATACTTATATTTATATAAGTCCTCTTTACTTGAATGGCCTCTTTACTTGAATTTCAATACCATAGGAATATTTATTTATACATGGAATATGTTTTGCCACTACTTTTTCGCGTCACTAATAATATGACGATATAGACTTGCTACCATAACATAAGTTTTGAACAATAAGAGGAGCAGACACCAACCAACCAACCGCTGCTACCATTGAATGAACCATATATACAAACTTTTATATATGTCCTCTTTACTTGAATTTTAATACCATAGGAATATTTATACATGGAATATGTTTGCCACTTTATCATCGCGTCACTAATAAGATGACGATACATTTTGTTTGTTCAATATTTACTTATATATTGATGTTTCCAATTTAGGTCTTTTATATTTCTTCTTCCCTACCTTACACACCACAAACAAAGTGGCGTGCGATGCTGCAAGCAAGCATAATGATTATGCCCGCTTGCAACATCTTTATTATCGAATCATCAAGCAAAGGATAAGCTTCAGTGGATCGCAGTATGGCAGCTGCTCAACCACTTACAACACCTTGCCTGTTACAAAAGTCGTTTACAATTGATTCTAGGCTTTGTCATTGTATTAAATAATGCTTTTATATGTAACTAGCGCGGCATCAGGTGATCAAAGATCCTCCCAATTTACTATGTTACAAATTACATTGGCATCACATCCATTGTCGTTTATAAAGTAAATTATAAACTTTAAATGGTTTAGAAGCCATACAATGCAAATTGCCCCTTATTTATCATTGCAGTCCAGCACGGATACGACCTTAGAGGCGTTCAGGCATAATCCAACGGACGTAGCGTCATACCACTGTTCGCTCGAACAAGTATTGTGCCATTGGTCCGTACCTGCGGTTCCTCTCGTACTACGCAGGAATGCTGTCGCAACAACGTTTTGTCATTAGTAGGGTAAAACTAACCTGTCTCACGACGGTCTAAACCCAGCTCACGTTCCCTTGCATGGGTGAACAATCCAACGCTTGGTGAATTTTGCTTCACAATGATAGGAAGAGCCGACATCGAAGGATCAAAAAGCGACGTCGCTATGAACGCTTGGCCGCCACAAGCCAGTTATCCCTATGGTAACTTTTCTGACACCTCTTGTTAAAAACTCTTTAAACCAAAAGGATCGATAGGCCGAGCTTTTGCTGTCCCTGTGTGTACTGAACACCGAGATCAAGTCAGCATTTGCCCTTTTGCTCTATGTGTGGTTTCTGTCCGCACTGAGCTGGCCTTGGGACACCTCCGTTATTATTTGAGAGATGTACCGCCCCAGTCAAACTCCCTACCTGGCAATGTCCTTGAATTGGATCATACCTGAGTAATTGGAGTTATACCAAATTTTCAAATCAAAAATACATAAATGCACCGTTTTATTAAAGAATTTGTTTGCGATTATATAACAAACTCGTGATACTTTGATCAAGAAGCTTGCATCAAAACCCAATACCATAAGATATAATAAATATATCCGTATAATGGCTAGGAAATGATACACGTTCCATTTAATCAAGTAAGTAAGGAAACAATAAGAGTAGTGGTATTTCATTGGCGATACCAAACCGAAGTCTAATATCTCCCACTTATTCTACACCTCTTATGTCTCCTTACACTGCCAGATTAGAGTCAAGCTCAAAAGGGTCTTCTTTCCCCGCTAATTATTCCAAGCCCGTTCCCTTGGCTGTGGTTTCGCTAGATAGTAGATAGGGACAGTAGGAATCTCGTTAATCCATTCATGCGCGTCACTAATTAGATGACGAGGCATTTGGCTACCTTAAGAGAGTCATAGTTACTCCCGCCGTTGACCCGCGCTTACTTGAATTTCTTCACTTTGACATTCAGAGCACTGGGCAGAAATCACATTGTGTCAACACCCGCTAGGGCCATCACAATGCTTTGTTTTAATTAGACAGTCGGATTCCCCAAGTCCGTGCCAGTTCTGAATTGATTGTTAATTGATAATCGTTATAATTAATAAGAACTAATTGGTTTAACCCAATTAGTATTCTTAAAAATTTTAGCAAGAAAGTTCCACAATTGGCTACGTAACTAAACTATCCGGGGAACAAGTGACCAACATAAATGCCAGACACTCTATTTACCCAGAACGAGCACATAAACCATGTTATTGTTTCCCAATCAAGCCCGACTATCTCAATCTTCAGAGCCAATCCTTATCCCGAAGTTACGGATCTAATTTGCCGACTTCCCTTACCTACATTATTCTATCGACTAGAGACTCTTCACCTTGGAGACCAGCTGCGGATATTGGTACGGCCTGTTGAGAAGTTTGCGTGTCCCCACCATAAATTTTCAAGGTCCGAGGAGAAAATATCGACACAACAGTATATGTCATGCTCTTCTAGCCCATCTACCATATCTCTCTGCGAAAGACTTCCATGGTAGTACGGCTATAAAACAGAAAAGAAAACTCTTCCGATATCTCTCGACGGCTTCTTTATGGTCGTTCCTGTTGCCAGGATGAGCACGAGGCCCATATTTAATAACAAACGGATACTCAACAGGTTACGGAATTGGAACCGTATTCCCTTTCGTTCAAAATTATTCAAGTATATTAATTAGCTTGATTTATATAATATAATTATATTTGTATGGCATTTGTGTTTTACTTGAAAATTTTCGGCTTTCGCCTTGAACTTAGGACCGACTAACTCGTGATCAACCACTGTTCACACGAAACCCTTCTCCACTTCAGTCCTCCAAGGTCTCATTCGATTATTTGCTACTACCACCAAGATCTGTACCAATGGCAGCTCCATGCAGGCTTACGCCAAACACTTCTACGCATACCATTGTACCTTCCTACTCACTAAAGTTTCAAAATTTATATCACAAGTAATATAAATCATCTACTTTAGCGGTAATGTATAGGTATACAACTTAAGCGCCATCCATTTTAAGGGCTAGTTGCTTCGGCAGGTGAGTTGTTACACACTCCTTAGCGGATTTCGACTTCCATGATCACCGTCCTGCTGTTTTAAGCAACCAACGCCTTTCATGGTATCTGCATGAGTTGTTAATTTGGGCACCGTAACATTACGTTTGGTTCATCCCACAGCGCCAGTTCTGCTTACCAAAAGTGGCCCACTGGGCACATTATATCATAACCTTGAACTTCATATCAAGAAAGTTAAGGTTCTTACCCATTTAAAGTTTGAGAATAGGTTAAGATCGTTTCGACCCTAAGGCCTCTAATCATTCGCTTTACCAGATAAGATTATTTTATATAACATTAAAATGCACCAGCTATCCTGAGGGAAACTTCGGAAGGAACCAGCTACTAGATGGTTCGATTGGTCTTTCGCCCCTATACTCAATTCTGACAATCGATTTGCACGTCAGAACTGTTTCGGTCTTCCATCAGGGTTTCCCCTGACTTCAACCTGATCAAGTATAGTTCACCATCTTTCGGGTCACAGCATATATGCTCAAGGTACGTTCCAGTTAGAGGCATAAATAATATAAATATCATTATACATAACTATATAGAACGCCCCGGGATTGTGTTAATTAGCTATAAATAGTTAAAAAACTAATCCCATTATTAGTCAAGTTAATTACGCTATTAGGTTTATATCCCAATAACTTGCACATATGTTAGACTCCTTGGTCCGTGTTTCAAGACGGGTCCCGAAGGTATCCTGAATCTTTCGCATTGTTAATCATACAAGTGCATATAATAAACACAAAAATCAATGATAATTATGCCATTATATAATTCCGAAAAATTAACGCACTGTATTCATATAAATCTATCAGCACTTTATCAAATTAATAACATTTATTCTGTGTTAAAATGCAAGCAAATTAATTTGAATAAACTATAAGTTATATTTTATGATAAATTTTGTATGCTAATAGATTACAATGTCCTTATATGGAAAAAATGCACACTATTATCATAATATTGTTTAAATATTACAATTTTAATGATGAATTTTCCATAACGG
>NW_023665470.1:17500-27500 GCF_014743375.2 Drosophila subpulchrella | reverse complement strand
AACAAGTTTTCTTTATAGTATTGACAAAATCATATGTTTACGCATAACATAAGTTTTGACCAATACGAGGAGGGGCCCGCCAACGACCACCTCCCTATAGTAGTTTTTTACCCCACGCACTACTGCGTGCCTGTTTACAGTACTAGTGCCAGCTATCACTAGGTTTATATATCATGTTTCAGTGATATATGGGTAAATTCTACCATTTATTCTTATGTATATGGCATTTCTATGCCATATTTATACAATCCATTCATATCTTAATGTATATTTATTATATTATACATTATTATGCCTTATAGGTATTATACCTATAAGCCATATCCATACGATTCATTCACTAGTGCCGCCCCTCACTAGGTTTATAATTGTTATATCATTGATATACAATTTATTTCTATATATATGGCATTTATATGCCATATCCATACAATGCATTCACATTTCAATGTATATTTACTTGTTATACATTATTATGCCTTATAGGTATTATACCTATAAGCCATATCCATACGATTCACTTATATAAATATATGTATATTTTTCTATACATAATTTTTTTTTATTTTTGTATGGATTTCTATGCATATCCATAGTTTATATGGATATGCTTGGCGTTCTATATAGTATTGACAAATTCATATGCATAACATAAGTTTTGACCAATACGAGGAGGGGCCCGCCAACGACCACCTCCCTATAGTAGTTTTTTACCCCACGCACTATTGCGTGCCTGTTTACAGTACTAGTGCCAGCTATCACTAGGTTTATATATCGTGTTTCAGTGATATATGGGTAAATTCTACCATTTATTCTTATGTATATGGCATTTCTATGCCATATTTATACAATCCATTCATATCTTAATGTATATTTATTATATTATACATTATTATGCCTTATAGGTATTATACCTATAAGCCATATCCATACGATTCATTCACTAGTGCCGCCCCTCACTAGGTTTATAATTGTTATATCATTGATATACAATTTATTTCTATATATATGGCATTTATATGCCATATCCATACAATGCATTCACATTTCAATGTATATTTACTTGTTATACATTATTATGCCTTATAGGTATTATACCTATAAGCCATATCCATACGATTCACTTATATAAATATATGTATATTTTTTCTATACATAATTTTTTTTTACTTTTGTATGGATTTCTATGCATATCCATAGTTTATATGGATATGCTTGGCGTTCTATATAGTATTGACAAATTCATATGCATAACATAAGTTTTGACCAATACGAGGAGGGGCCCGCCAACGACCACCTCCCTATAGTAGTTTTTTACCCCACGCACTATTGCGTGCCTGTTTACAGTACTAGTGCCAGCTATCACTAGGTTTATATATCGTGTTTCAGTGATATATGGGTAAATTCTACCATTTATTCTTATGTATATGGCATTTCTATGCCATATTTATACAATCCATTCATATCTTAATGTATATTTATTATATTATACATTATTATGCCTTATAGGTATTATACCTATAAGCCATATCCATACGATTCATTCACTAGTGCCGCCCCTCACTAGGTTTATAATTGTTATATCATTGATATACAATTTATTTCTATATATATGGCATTTATATGCCATATCCATACAATGCATTCACATTTCAATGTATATTTACTTGTTATACATTATTATGCCTTATAGGTATTATACCTATAAGCCATATCCATACGATTCACTTATATAAATATATGTATATTTTTCTATACATAATTTTTTTTTACTTTTGTATGGTTTTCTATGCATATCCATAGTTTATATGGATATGCTTGGCGTTCTATATAGTATTGACAAATTCATATGCATAACATAAGTTTTGACCAATACGAGGAGGGGCCCGCCAACGACCACCTCCCTATAGTAGTTTTTTACCCCACGCACTATTGCGTGCCTGTTTACAGTACTAGTGCCAGCTATCACTAGGTTTATATATCGTGTTTCAGTGATATATGGGTAAATTCTACCATTTATTCTTATGTATATGGCATTTCTATGCCATATTTATACAATCCATTCATATCTTAATGTATATTTATTATATTATACATTATTATGCCTTATAGGTATTATACCTATAAGCCATATCCATACGATTCATTCACTAGTGCCGCCCCTCACTAGGTTTATAATTGTTATATCATTGATATACAATTTATTTCTATATATATGGCATTTATATGCCATATCCATACAATGCATTCACATTTCAATGTATATTTACTTGTTATACATTATTATGCCTTATAGGTATTATACCTATAAGCCATATCCATACGATTCACTTATATAAATATATGTATATTTTTCTATACATAATTTTTTTTTACTTTTGTATGGTTTTCTATGCATATCCATAGTTTATATGGATATGCTTGGCGTTCTATATAGTATTGACAAATTCATATGCATAACATAAGTTTTGACCAATACGAGGAGGGGCCCGCCAACGACCACCTCCCTATAGTAGTTTTTTACCCCACGCACTATTGCGTGCCTGTTTACAGTACTAGTGCCAGCTATCACTAGGTTTATATATCGTGTTTCAGTGATATATGGGTAAATTCTACCATTTATTCTTATGTATATGGCATTTCTATGCCATATTTATACAATCCATTCATATCTTAATGTATATTTATTATATTATACATTATTATGCCTTATAGGTATTATACCTATAAGCCATATCCATACGATTCATTCACTAGTGCCGCCCCTCACTAGGTTTATAATTGTTATATCATTGATATACAATTTATTTCTATATATATGGCATTTATATGCCATATCCATACAATGCATTCACATTTCAATGTATATTTACTTGTTATACATTATTATGCCTTATAGGTATTATACCTATAAGCCATATCCATACGATTCACTTATATAAATATATGTATATTTTTCTATACATAATTTTTTTTTACTTTTGTATGGATTTCTATGCATATCCATAGTTTATATGGATATGCTTGGCGTTCTATATAGTATTGACAAATTCATATGCATAACATAAGTTTTGACCAATACGAGGAGGGGCCCGCCAACGACCACCTCCCTATAGTAGTTTTTTACCCCACGCACTATTGCGTGCCTGTTTACAGTACTAGTGCCAGCTATCACTAGGTTTATATATCGTGTTTCAGTGATATATGGGTAAATTCTACCATTTATTCTTATGTATATGGCATTTCTATGCCATATTTATACAATCCATTCATATCTTAATGTATATTTATTATATTATACATTATTATGCCTTATAGGTATTATACCTATAAGCCATATCCATACGATTCATTCACTAGTGCCGCCCCTCACTAGGTTTATAATTGTTATATCATTGATATACAATTTATTTCTATATATATGGCATTTATATGCCATATCCATACAATGCATTCACATTTCAATGTATATTTACTTGTTATACATTATTATGCCTTATAGGTATTATACCTATAAGCCATATCCATACGATTCACTTATATAAATATATGTATATTTTTCTATACATAATTTTTTTTTACTTTTGTATGGATTTCTATGCATATCCATAGTTTATATGGATATGCTTGGCGTTCTATATAGTATTGACAAATTCATATGCATAACATAAGTTTTGACCAATACGAGGAGGGGCCCGCCAACGACCACCTCCCTATAGTAGTTTTTTACCCCACGCACTATTGCGTGCATGTTTACAGTACTAGTGCCAGCTATCATTAGGTTTATATATCGTGTTTCAGTGATATATGGGTAAATTCTACCATTTATTCTTATGTATGTATATGGCATTTCTATGCCATATTTATATAATTCATTCATATCTTAATTTATATTTATTATATTATACATTATTATGCCTTATAGGTATTATACCTATAAGCCATATCCATACGATTCATATACTAGTGCAGCCCCTCACTAGGTTTATATATCTCATTTTAATTATATATTGGTAAATTCTATTATTTATTCTTGTGTATATGGCACTTATATGCCGCCATATCTATAAAAATGCATTTATATTTCAATGTATATTTTCTATATTATACATTATTATGCCTTAAAAAGTTATTATACCTACCATAAGGCGATATCCATACGATTCATTTATATAAAAGATATATGTATAATTTTCTATACATAATTTTTTTTTATGAATATATGGGTTTCCTAAGCATATCCATATAATACATTTAGTTTTATATGGATTAGATTGGTCTTCTTTATTGTATTGCCAAACTCATATTGATAAAATAAGTTTTGAACAATAAGAGGATCAGCCGCCAACCAACCAACCACTGCTACCATTGGAGGAACATATACTTACTTTTATATGTCCTCTTACTTGAATGGTCCTCTCTTTACTTGAAAATTTCATTACCATAGGAATCTATTTATACATGGAATATGATTTCCACTACTTTTTCGCGTCACTAATAATTAATATGACGATACAGACTTGCTACCATAACATAAGTCTTGAACAATAATAGGAGCAGCCGCCAACCAACCACCAACCAACCAACCACTGCTACCATTGATAGTAATTTTATATGTCCTCTTTAGTTGAATTTCAATACCATAGGAATATTTATACATGGAATATGTTTTGCCACTACTTTTTCGCGTCACTAATAATATGACGATACAGTCTTGCTACCATAACATAAGTTTTGAACAATAAGAGGAGCAGACACACCAACCAACCAACCGCGCTGCTACCATTATATATACTTATATTTATATAAGTCCTCTTTACTTGAATGGCCTCTTTACTTGAATTTCAATACCATAGGAATATTTATTTATACATGGAATATGTTTTGCCACTACTTTTTCGCGTCACTAATAATATGACGATATAGACTTGCTACCATAACATAAGTTTTGAACAATAAGAGGAGCAGACACCAACCAACCAACCGCTGCTACCATTGAATGAACCATATATACAAACTTTTATATATGTCCTCTTTACTTGAATTTTAATACCATAGGAATATTTATACATGGAATATGTTTGCCACTTTATCATCGCGTCACTAATAAGATGACGATACATTTTGTTTGTTCAATATTTACTTATATATTGATGTTTCCAATTTAGGTCTTTTATATTTCTTCTTCCCTACCTTACACACCACAAACAAAGTGGCGTGCGATGCTGCAAGCAAGCATAATGATTATGCCCGCTTGCAACATCTTTATTATCGAATCATCAAGCAAAGGATAAGCTTCAGTGGATCGCAGTATGGCAGCTGCTCAACCACTTACAACACCTTGCCTGTTACAAAAGTCGTTTACAATTGATTCTAGGCTTTGTCATTGTATTAAATAATGCTTTTATATGTAACTAGCGCGGCATCAGGTGATCAAAGATCCTCCCAATTTACTATGTTACAAATTACATTGGCATCACATCCATTGTCGTTTATAAAGTAAATTATAAACTTTAAATGGTTTAGAAGCCATACAATGCAAATTGCCCCTTATTTATCATTGCAGTCCAGCACGGATACGACCTTAGAGGCGTTCAGGCATAATCCAACGGACGTAGCGTCATACCACTGTTCGCTCGAACAAGTATTGTGCCATTGGTCCGTACCTGCGGTTCCTCTCGTACTACGCAGGAATGCTGTCGCAACAACGTTTTGTCATTAGTAGGGTAAAACTAACCTGTCTCACGACGGTCTAAACCCAGCTCACGTTCCCTTGCATGGGTGAACAATCCAACGCTTGGTGAATTTTGCTTCACAATGATAGGAAGAGCCGACATCGAAGGATCAAAAAGCGACGTCGCTATGAACGCTTGGCCGCCACAAGCCAGTTATCCCTATGGTAACTTTTCTGACACCTCTTGTTAAAAACTCTTTAAACCAAAAGGATCGATAGGCCGAGCTTTTGCTGTCCCTGTGTGTACTGAACACCGAGATCAAGTCAGCATTTGCCCTTTTGCTCTATGTGTGGTTTCTGTCCGCACTGAGCTGGCCTTGGGACACCTCCGTTATTATTTGAGAGATGTACCGCCCCAGTCAAACTCCCTACCTGGCAATGTCCTTGAATTGGATCATACCTGAGTAATTGGAGTTATACCAAATTTTCAAATCAAAAATACATAAATGCACCGTTTTATTAAAGAATTTGTTTGCGATTATATAACAAACTCGTGATACTTTGATCAAGAAGCTTGCATCAAAACCCAATACCATAAGATATAATAAATATATCCGTATAATGGCTAGGAAATGATACACGTTCCATTTAATCAAGTAAGTAAGGAAACAATAAGAGTAGTGGTATTTCATTGGCGATACCAAACCGAAGTCTAATATCTCCCACTTATTCTACACCTCTTATGTCTCCTTACACTGCCAGATTAGAGTCAAGCTCAAAAGGGTCTTCTTTCCCCGCTAATTATTCCAAGCCCGTTCCCTTGGCTGTGGTTTCGCTAGATAGTAGATAGGGACAGTAGGAATCTCGTTAATCCATTCATGCGCGTCACTAATTAGATGACGAGGCATTTGGCTACCTTAAGAGAGTCATAGTTACTCCCGCCGTTGACCCGCGCTTACTTGAATTTCTTCACTTTGACATTCAGAGCACTGGGCAGAAATCACATTGTGTCAACACCCGCTAGGGCCATCACAATGCTTTGTTTTAATTAGACAGTCGGATTCCCCAAGTCCGTGCCAGTTCTGAATTGATTGTTAATTGATAATCGTTATAATTAATAAGAACTAATTGGTTTAACCCAATTAGTATTCTTAAAAATTTTAGCAAGAAAGTTCCACAATTGGCTACGTAACTAAACTATCCGGGGAACAAGTGACCAACATAAATGCCAGACACTCTATTTACCCAGAACGAGCACATAAACCATGTTATTGTTTCCCAATCAAGCCCGACTATCTCAATCTTCAGAGCCAATCCTTATCCCGAAGTTACGGATCTAATTTGCCGACTTCCCTTACCTACATTATTCTATCGACTAGAGACTCTTCACCTTGGAGACCAGCTGCGGATATTGGTACGGCCTGTTGAGAAGTTTGCGTGTCCCCACCATAAATTTTCAAGGTCCGAGGAGAAAATATCGACACAACAGTATATGTCATGCTCTTCTAGCCCATCTACCATATCTCTCTGCGAAAGACTTCCATGGTAGTACGGCTATAAAACAGAAAAGAAAACTCTTCCGATATCTCTCGACGGCTTCTTTATGGTCGTTCCTGTTGCCAGGATGAGCACGAGGCCCATATTTAATAACAAACGGATACTCAACAGGTTACGGAATTGGAACCGTATTCCCTTTCGTTCAAAATTATTCAAGTATATTAATTAGCTTGATTTATATAATATAATTATATTTGTATGGCATTTGTGTTTTACTTGAAAATTTTCGGCTTTCGCCTTGAACTTAGGACCGACTAACTCGTGATCAACCACTGTTCACACGAAACCCTTCTCCACTTCAGTCCTCCAAGGTCTCATTCGATTATTTGCTACTACCACCAAGATCTGTACCAATGGCAGCTCCATGCAGGCTTACGCCAAACACTTCTACGCATACCATTGTACCTTCCTACTCACTAAAGTTTCAAAATTTATATCACAAGTAATATAAATCATCTACTTTAGCGGTAATGTATAGGTATACAACTTAAGCGCCATCCATTTTAAGGGCTAGTTGCTTCGGCAGGTGAGTTGTTACACACTCCTTAGCGGATTTCGACTTCCATGATCACCGTCCTGCTGTTTTAAGCAACCAACGCCTTTCATGGTATCTGCATGAGTTGTTAATTTGGGCACCGTAACATTACGTTTGGTTCATCCCACAGCGCCAGTTCTGCTTACCAAAAGTGGCCCACTGGGCACATTATATCATAACCTTGAACTTCATATCAAGAAAGTTAAGGTTCTTACCCATTTAAAGTTTGAGAATAGGTTAAGATCGTTTCGACCCTAAGGCCTCTAATCATTCGCTTTACCAGATAAGATTATTTTATATAACATTAAAATGCACCAGCTATCCTGAGGGAAACTTCGGAAGGAACCAGCTACTAGATGGTTCGATTGGTCTTTCGCCCCTATACTCAATTCTGACAATCGATTTGCACGTCAGAACTGTTTCGGTCTTCCATCAGGGTTTCCCCTGACTTCAACCTGATCAAGTATAGTTCACCATCTTTCGGGTCACAGCATATATGCTCAAGGTACGTTCCAGTTAGAGGCATAAATAATATAAATATCATTATACATAACTATATAGAACGCCCCGGGATTGTGTTAATTAGCTATAAATAGTTAAAAAACTAATCCCATTATTAGTCAAGTTAATTACGCTATTAGGTTTATATCCCAATAACTTGCACATATGTTAGACTCCTTGGTCCGTGTTTCAAGACGGGTCCCGAAGGTATCCTGAATCTTTCGCATTGTTAATCATACAAGTGCATATAATAAACACAAAAATCAATGATAATTATGCCATTATATAATTCCGAAAAATTAACGCACTGTATTCATATAAATCTATCAGCACTTTATCAAATTAATAACATTTATTCTGTGTTAAAATGCAAGCAAATTAATTTGAATAAACTATAAGTTATATTTTATGATAAATTTTGTATGCTAATAGATTACAATGTCCTTATATGGAAAAAATGCACACTATTATCATAATATTGTTTAAATATTACAATTTTAATGATGAATTTTCCATAACGGATATTCAGGTTCATCGGGCTTAACCTCTAAGCAGTTTCACGTACTGTTTAACTCTCTATTCAGAGTTCTTTTCAACTTTCCCTCACGGTACTTGTTTACTATCGGTCTCATGGTTATATTTAGTTTTAGATGGAGTTTACCACCCACTTAGTGCTGCACTATCAAGCAACACGACTCTTTGGAAACATCATCTAGTAATCATTAACGTTATACGGGCCTGGCACCCTCTATGGGTAAATGGCCTCATTTAAGAAGGACTTAAATCGTTAATTTCTCATACTAGAATATTGACGCTCCATACACTGCATCTCACATTTGCCATATAGACAAAGTGACTTAGTGCTGAACTGATTTCTTTTCGCTCGCCGCTACTAAGAAAATCCTGGTTAGTTTCTTTTCCTCCCCTAATTAATATGCTTAAATTCAGGGGGTAGTCCCATATGAGTTGAGGTTGTGTATAACTTTTTTTGCAATTAATTCTTTATATATAATGATAAAACATTTTATTAAATTCGTTATATATTTTATATATTTGTATGGCATTTGTTTGGTCTAACGAATCAACGAAGAATAATAATATTGTCAACGGCTTTCTATTTACTAATCTTTAATAAGAGACAATTCTAGATAAATTTTTTATGCTAGACATTTCTCAGTATTATTTGATTGAAAAAGAAAATATTTCTCTTCGTTTTTCACATTCAAATTATTTACTAATGTGAGATAATGTTTTTCATATATTTGTTAATATTATGAATAATATAATAATTAAATTATTATTATCCAATAATATACCATATGCTTATAAAATTTCATTATAAAATTTATATAAACAACTTAATTAGCATAGTCTTACAACCCTCAACCATATGTAGTCCAAGCAGCACTATAAAATTAATTAAAGTACATAACAGCATGGACTGCGATATGCGTTCAAAATGTCGATGTTCATGTGTCCTGCAGTTCACACGATGACGCACAGTTTGCTGCGTTCTTCATCGACCCATGAGCCGAGTGATCCACCGCTTAGAGTTTTATATATTGGTTTGGTAATTTTGTCATATATGTTTTTATTGAAAGAAATTAAAAATACACCATTTTACTGGCATATATCAATTCCTTCAATAAATTGATTTTTATACCTAAAACGAATGCTGCGAAATGTCTTAGTTTCATATAACCAATAATATATCAAGTATTTTTTAAATGGCA
>NW_023665470.1:0-15000 GCF_014743375.2 Drosophila subpulchrella | reverse complement strand
ATATTTTTGAATAGAAATTAGCAATATAAATTTTATAGATTGTTTTCTATCGAATACGGCCATTTTTATATAGCATTCGTATACGTTTGTTGTTTTCACAATATATACTTGTTCCGCCACTAATAATAACAAGTTTTTTAATTATTGATGTTAAAAACACAATATTTTTTTTCGTAATACGTAATAATTTTCTTTATATTTGCATATTTCATTCTAAAATATCTTTTTTGTTCGACATACGTCATTATTGTATCCACACATGTACAATTTTTGTTTAACCAATATAAAATATTGAATTAAATCATTTGTATTTTGATGATAAATTTAAAATTTATCTGTATATATTCATATAAGACTCTTTGGTAATATATAATATAAAACCGAGCGCATATATGATATGTACGTTAGAAAAAATAATATATATATATATTATTTTCTTTTAATATAGGGACACCTCTTTTAATTTATCCCCGCAGGGAATTATCACATAACTCAGTATGTGATAATGGCAGACCAATATACATATATATCAAGATTATCAATACAAAATATATATCATTATTAGCCTGCCTCAATTGTAATTATTTATTTGGATTAACGATAAAGTTCGGAAACAATTTGTTATTCTATGTATAATAGAAACCTTGGCCTTTGTTTCAACATTATTATCTTTGGGCTTAAAATATTAACCGTGGAGCCAAGTCTCATATTCATAAATGAATAAAGAAACAAATTTGACGGATTAATATCTTCTCTACCGACAGACAGTATTTTGTCACGTCAATAGTAGATGGCCGGCCCATTGACCATCCTATAGTAGTTTTTGGACCCAATATCTTTAATTCGGGTATTTTCAATTGTCTTTGCCAATCAACCGTTTGGTACTCTCTCATATAATAAGAGAATACACATATAATTCCATTATATGGATATATCTTCATTATTTTATTTGCTACATCACCCTATAATAGTTTTTGAACCCGTCAACTTCAATTCGGGTATTTTCAATTGTCTTTGCCAACCATTTATATGGTATTCTCTATTATAATAAGAGAATACTAGTGTATATCCATTATATGGATATATCATCTTCATATTATTTGCTACACCACCCTATAGTAGTTTTTGAACCCATCATCTGCAATTCGGGTATTTTCAATTGTCTTTGCCAACCAACTATACGGTATTCTCTCTTATAATAAGAGAATACAAGTATATTTTCATTATATGGATATAATGCCATTTATTTTTCAATATCCATATAATTCATTTAGTTTTGTATGTACAAAACAAGTTTTCTTTATAGTATTGACAAAATCATATGTTTAAGCATAACATAAGTTTTGACCAATACGAGGAGGGGCCCGCCAACGACCACCTCCCTATAGTAGTTTTTTACCCCACGCACTACTGCGTGCCTGTTTACAGTACTAGTGCCAGCTATCACTAGGTTTATATATCATGTTTCAGTGATATATGGGTAAATTCTACCATTTATTCTTATGTATATGGCATTTCTATGCCATATTTATACAATCCATTCATATCTTAATGTATATTTATTATATTATACATTATTATGCCTTATAGGTATTATACCTATAAGCCATATCCATACGATTCATTCACTAGTGCCGCCCCTCACTAGGTTTATAATTGTTATATCATTGATATACAATTTATTTCTATATATATGGCATTTATATGCCATATCCATACAATGCATTCACATTTCAATGTATATTTACTTGTTATACATTATTATGCCTTATAGGTATTATACCTATAAGCCATATCCATACGATTCACTTATATAAATATATGTATATTTTTCTATACATAATTTTTTTTTTACTTTTTGTATGGATTTCTATGCATATCCATAGTTTATATGGATATGCTTGGCGTTCTATATAGTATTGACAAATTCATATGCATAACATAAGTTTTGACCAATACGAGGAGGGGCCCGCCAACGACCACCTCCCTATAGTAGTTTTTTACCCCACGCACTATTGCGTGCCTGTTTACAGTACTAGTGCCAGCTATCACTAGGTTTATATATCGTGTTTCAGTGATATATGGGTAAATTCTACCATTTATTCTTATGTATATGGCATTTCTATGCCATATTTATACAATCCATTCATATCTTAATGTATATTTATTATATTATACATTATTATGCCTTATAGGTATTATACCTATAAGCCATATCCATACGATTCATTCACTAGTGCCGCCCCTCACTAGGTTTATAATTGTTATATCATTGATATACAATTTATTTCTATATATATGGCATTTATATGCCATATCCATACAATGCATTCACATTTCAATGTATATTTACTTGTTATACATTATTATGCCTTATAGGTATTATACCTATAAGCCATATCCATACGATTCACTTATATAAATATATGTATATTTTTTCTATACATAATTTTTTTTTACTTTTGTATGGATTTCTATGCATATCCATAGTTTATATGGATATGCTTGGCGTTCTATATAGTATTGACAAATTCATATGCATAACATAAGTTTTGACCAATACGAGGAGGGGCCCGCCAACGACCACCTCCCTATAGTAGTTTTTTACCCCACGCACTATTGCGTGCCTGTTTACAGTACTAGTGCCAGCTATCACTAGGTTTATATATCGTGTTTCAGTGATATATGGGTAAATTCTACCATTTATTCTTATGTATATGGCATTTCTATGCCATATTTATACAATCCATTCATATCTTAATGTATATTTATTATATTATACATTATTATGCCTTATAGGTATTATACCTATAAGCCATATCCATACGATTCATTCACTAGTGCCGCCCCTCACTAGGTTTATAATTGTTATATCATTGATATACAATTTATTTCTATATATATGGCATTTATATGCCATATCCATACAATGCATTCACATTTCAATGTATATTTACTTGTTATACATTATTATGCCTTATAGGTATTATACCTATAAGCCATATCCATACGATTCACTTATATAAATATATGTATATTTTTCTATACATAATTTTTTTTTACTTTTGTATGGTTTCTATGCATATCCATAGTTTATATGGATATGCTTGGCGTTCTATATAGTATTGACAAATTCATATGCATAACATAAGTTTTGACCAATACGAGGAGGGGCCCGCCAACGACCACCTCCCTATAGTAGTTTTTTACCCCACGCACTATTGCGTGCCTGTTTACAGTACTAGTGCCAGCTATCACTAGGTTTATATATCGTGTTTCAGTGATATATGGGTAAATTCTACCATTTATTCTTATGTATATGGCATTTCTATGCCATATTTATACAATCCATTCATATCTTAATGTATATTTATTATATTATACATTATTATGCCTTATAGGTATTATACCTATAAGCCATATCCATACGATTCATTCACTAGTGCCGCCCCTCACTAGGTTTATAATTGTTATATCATTGATATACAATTTATTTCTATATATATGGCATTTATATGCCATATCCATACAATGCATTCACATTTCAATGTATATTTACTTGTTATACATTATTATGCCTTATAGGTATTATACCTATAAGCCATATCCATACGATTCACTTATATAATATATGTATATTTTTCTATACATAATTTTTTTTTTACTTTTGTATGGATTTTCTATGCATATCCATAGTTTATATGGATATGCTTGGCGTTCTATATAGTATTGACAAATTCATATGCATAACATAAGTTTTGACCAATACGAGGAGGGGCCCGCCAACGACCACCTCCCTATAGTAGTTTTTTACCCCACGCACTACTTGCGTGCCTGTTTACAGTACTAGTGCCAGCTATCACTAGGTTTATATATCGTGTTTCAGTGATATATGGGTAAATTCTACCATTTATTCTTATGTATATGGCATTTCTATGCCATATTTATACAATCCATTTCATATCTTAATGTATATTTATTATATTATACATTATTATGCCTTATAGGTATTATACCTATAAGCCATATCCATACGATTCATTCACTAGTGCCGCCCCTCACTAGGTTTATAATTGTTATATCATTGATATACAATTTATTTCTATATATATGGCATTATATGCCATATCCATACAATGCATTCACATTTCAATGTATATTTACTTGTTATACATTATTATGCCTTATAGGTATTATACCTATAAGCCATATCCATACGATTCACTTATATAAATATATGTATATTTTTTCTATACATAATTTTTTTTTACTTTTGTATGGATTTTCTATGCATATCCATAGTTTATATGGATATGCTTGGCGTTCTATATAGTATTGACAAATTCATATGCATAACATAAGTTTTGACCAATACGAGGAGGGGCCCGCCAACGACCACCTCCCTATAGTAGTTTTTTACCCAACGCACTATGCGTGCCTGTTTACAGTACTAGTGCCAGCTATCACTTAGGTTTATATATCGTGTTTTCAGTGATATATGGGTAAATTCTACCATTTATTCTTATGTATGTATATGGCATTTCTATGCCATATTTATATAATTCATTCATATCTTAATTTATATTTATTATATTATACATTATTATGCCTTATAGGTATTATACCTATAAGCCATATCCATACGATTCATATACTAGTGCAGCCCCTCACTAGGTTTATATATCTCATTTTAATTATATATTGGTAAATTCTATTATTTATTCTTGTGTATATGGCACTTATATGCCGCCATATCTATAAAAATGCATTTATATTTCAATGTATATTTTCTATATTATACATTATTATGCCTTAAAAAGTTATTATACCTACCATAAGGCGATATCCATACGATTCATTTATATAAAAGATATATGTATAATTTTCTATACATAATTTTTTTTTATGAATATATGGGTTTCCTAAGCATATCCATATAATACATTTAGTTTTATATGGATTAGATTGGTCTTCTTTATTGTATTGCCAAACTCATATTGATAAAATAAGTTTTGAACAATAAGAGGATCAGCCGCCAACCAACCAACCACTGCTACCATTGGAGGAACATATACTTACTTTTTATATGTCCTCTTACTTGAATGGTCCTCTCTTTACTTGAAAATTTCATTACCATAGGAATCTATTTATACATGGAATATGATTTCCACTACTTTTTCGCGTCACTAATAATTAATATGACGATACAGACTTGCTACCATAACATAAGTCTTGAACAATAATAGGAGCAGCCGCCAACCAACCACCAACCAACCAACCACTGCTACCATTGATAGTAATTTTATATGTCCTCTTTAGTTGAATTTCAATACCATAGGAATATTTATACATGGAATATGTTTTGCCACTACTTTTTCGCGTCACTAATAATATGACGATACAGTCTTGCTACCATAACATAAGTTTTGAACAATAAGAGGAGCAGACACACCAACCAACCAACCGCGCTGCTACCATTATATATACTTATATTTATATAAGTCCTCTTTACTTGAATGGCCTCTTTACTTGAATTTCAATACCATAGGAATATTTATTTATACATGGAATATGTTTTGCCACTACTTTTTCGCGTCACTAATAATATGACGATATAGACTTGCTACCATAACATAAGTTTTGAACAATAAGAGGAGCAGACACCAACCAACCAACCGCTGCTACCATTGAATGAACCATATATACAAACTTTTATATATGTCCTCTTTACTTGAATTTTAATACCATAGGAATATTTATACATGGAATATGTTTGCCACTTTATCATCGCGTCACTAATAAGATGACGATACATTTTGTTTGTTCAATATTTACTTATATATTGATGTTTCCAATTTAGGTCTTTTATATTTCTTCTTCCCTACCTTACACACCACAAACAAAGTGGCGTGCGATGCTGCAAGCAAGCATAATGATTATGCCCGCTTGCAACATCTTTATTATCGAATCATCAAGCAAAGGATAAGCTTCAGTGGATCGCAGTATGGCAGCTGCTCAACCACTTACAACACCTTGCCTGTTACAAAAGTCGTTTACAATTGATTCTAGGCTTTGTCATTGTATTAAATAATGCTTTTATATGTAACTAGCGCGGCATCAGGTGATCAAAGATCCTCCCAATTTACTATGTTACAAATTACATTGGCATCACATCCATTGTCGTTTATAAAGTAAATTATAAACTTTAAATGGTTTAGAAGCCATACAATGCAAATTGCCCCTTATTTATCATTGCAGTCCAGCACGGATACGACCTTAGAGGCGTTCAGGCATAATCCAACGGACGTAGCGTCATACCACTGTTCGCTCGAACAAGTATTGTGCCATTGGTCCGTACCTGCGGTTCCTCTCGTACTACGCAGGAATGCTGTCGCAACAACGTTTTGTCATTAGTAGGGTAAAACTAACCTGTCTCACGACGGTCTAAACCCAGCTCACGTTCCCTTGCATGGGTGAACAATCCAACGCTTGGTGAATTTTGCTTCACAATGATAGGAAGAGCCGACATCGAAGGATCAAAAAGCGACGTCGCTATGAACGCTTGGCCGCCACAAGCCAGTTATCCCTATGGTAACTTTTCTGACACCTCTTGTTAAAAACTCTTTAAACCAAAAGGATCGATAGGCCGAGCTTTTGCTGTCCCTGTGTGTACTGAACACCGAGATCAAGTCAGCATTTGCCCTTTTGCTCTATGTGTGGTTTCTGTCCGCACTGAGCTGGCCTTGGGACACCTCCGTTATTATTTGAGAGATGTACCGCCCCAGTCAAACTCCCTACCTGGCAATGTCCTTGAATTGGATCATACCTGAGTAATTGGAGTTATACCAAATTTTCAAATCAAAAATACATAAATGCACCGTTTTATTAAAGAATTTGTTTGCGATTATATAACAAACTCGTGATACTTTGATCAAGAAGCTTGCATCAAAACCCAATACCATAAGATATAATAAATATATCCGTATAATGGCTAGGAAATGATACACGTTCCATTTAATCAAGTAAGTAAGGAAACAATAAGAGTAGTGGTATTTCATTGGCGATACCAAACCGAAGTCTAATATCTCCCACTTATTCTACACCTCTTATGTCTCCTTACACTGCCAGATTAGAGTCAAGCTCAAAAGGGTCTTCTTTCCCCGCTAATTATTCCAAGCCCGTTCCCTTGGCTGTGGTTTCGCTAGATAGTAGATAGGGACAGTAGGAATCTCGTTAATCCATTCATGCGCGTCACTAATTAGATGACGAGGCATTTGGCTACCTTAAGAGAGTCATAGTTACTCCCGCCGTTGACCCGCGCTTACTTGAATTTCTTCACTTTGACATTCAGAGCACTGGGCAGAAATCACATTGTGTCAACACCCGCTAGGGCCATCACAATGCTTTGTTTTAATTAGACAGTCGGATTCCCCAAGTCCGTGCCAGTTCTGAATTGATTGTTAATTGATAATCGTTATAATTAATAAGAACTAATTGGTTTAACCCAATTAGTATTCTTAAAAATTTTAGCAAGAAAGTTCCACAATTGGCTACGTAACTAAACTATCCGGGGAACAAGTGACCAACATAAATGCCAGACACTCTATTTACCCAGAACGAGCACATAAACCATGTTATTGTTTCCCAATCAAGCCCGACTATCTCAATCTTCAGAGCCAATCCTTATCCCGAAGTTACGGATCTAATTTGCCGACTTCCCTTACCTACATTATTCTATCGACTAGAGACTCTTCACCTTGGAGACCAGCTGCGGATATTGGTACGGCCTGTTGAGAAGTTTGCGTGTCCCCACCATAAATTTTCAAGGTCCGAGGAGAAAATATCGACACAACAGTATATGTCATGCTCTTCTAGCCCATCTACCATATCTCTCTGCGAAAGACTTCCATGGTAGTACGGCTATAAAACAGAAAAGAAAACTCTTCCGATATCTCTCGACGGCTTCTTTATGGTCGTTCCTGTTGCCAGGATGAGCACGAGGCCCATATTTAATAACAAACGGATACTCAACAGGTTACGGAATTGGAACCGTATTCCCTTTCGTTCAAAATTATTCAAGTATATTAATTAGCTTGATTTATATAATATAATTATATTTGTATGGCATTTGTGTTTTACTTGAAAATTTTCGGCTTTCGCCTTGAACTTAGGACCGACTA
Source organism: Drosophila subpulchrella (assembly GCF_014743375.2). NCBI lineage: Eukaryota > Metazoa > Arthropoda > Insecta > Diptera > Drosophilidae > Drosophila > Drosophila subpulchrella. The sequence continues at coordinate 6,820 of NW_023665470.1, read as the reverse complement.
ACTCGTGATCAACCACTGTTCACACGAAACCCTTCTCCACTTCAGTCCTCCAAGGTCTCATTCGATTATTTGCTACTACCACCAAGATCTGTACCAATGGCAGCTCCATGCAGGCTTACGCCAAACACTTCTACGCATACCATTGTACCTTCCTACTCACTAAAGTTTCAAAATTTATATCACAAGTAATATAAATCATCTACTTTAGCGGTAATGTATAGGTATACAACTTAAGCGCCATCCATTTTAAGGGCTAGTTGCTTCGGCAGGTGAGTTGTTACACACTCCTTAGCGGATTTCGACTTCCATGATCACCGTCCTGCTGTTTTAAGCAACCAACGCCTTTCATGGTATCTGCATGAGTTGTTAATTTGGGCACCGTAACATTACGTTTGGTTCATCCCACAGCGCCAGTTCTGCTTACCAAAAGTGGCCCACTGGGCACATTATATCATAACCTTGAACTTCATATCAAGAAAGTTAAGGTTCTTACCCATTTAAAGTTTGAGAATAGGTTAAGATCGTTTCGACCCTAAGGCCTCTAATCATTCGCTTTACCAGATAAGATTATTTTATATAACATTAAAATGCACCAGCTATCCTGAGGGAAACTTCGGAAGGAACCAGCTACTAGATGGTTCGATTGGTCTTTCGCCCCTATACTCAATTCTGACAATCGATTTGCACGTCAGAACTGTTTCGGTCTTCCATCAGGGTTTCCCCTGACTTCAACCTGATCAAGTATAGTTCACCATCTTTCGGGTCACAGCATATATGCTCAAGGTACGTTCCAGTTAGAGGCATAAATAATATAAATATCATTATACATAACTATATAGAACGCCCCGGGATTGTGTTAATTAGCTATAAATAGTTAAAAAACTAATCCCATTATTAGTCAAGTTAATTACGCTATTAGGTTTATATCCCAATAACTTGCACATATGTTAGACTCCTTGGTCCGTGTTTCAAGACGGGTCCCGAAGGTATCCTGAATCTTTCGCATTGTTAATCATACAAGTGCATATAATAAACACAAAAATCAATGATAATTATGCCATTATATAATTCCGAAAAATTAACGCACTGTATTCATATAAATCTATCAGCACTTTATCAAATTAATAACATTTATTCTGTGTTAAAATGCAAGCAAATTAATTTGAATAAACTATAAGTTATATTTTATGATAAATTTTGTATGCTAATAGATTACAATGTCCTTATATGGAAAAAATGCACACTATTATCATAATATTGTTTAAATATTACAATTTTAATGATGAATTTTCCATAACGGATATTCAGGTTCATCGGGCTTAACCTCTAAGCAGTTTCACGTACTGTTTAACTCTCTATTCAGAGTTCTTTTCAACTTTCCCTCACGGTACTTGTTTACTATCGGTCTCATGGTTATATTTAGTTTTAGATGGAGTTTACCACCCACTTAGTGCTGCACTATCAAGCAACACGACTCTTTGGAAACATCATCTAGTAATCATTAACGTTATACGGGCCTGGCACCCTCTATGGGTAAATGGCCTCATTTAAGAAGGACTTAAATCGTTAATTTCTCATACTAGAATATTGACGCTCCATACACTGCATCTCACATTTGCCATATAGACAAAGTGACTTAGTGCTGAACTGATTTCTTTTCGCTCGCCGCTACTAAGAAAATCCTGGTTAGTTTCTTTTCCTCCCCTAATTAATATGCTTAAATTCAGGGGGTAGTCCCATATGAGTTGAGGTTGTGTATAACTTTTTTTGCAATTAATTCTTTATATATAATGATAAAACATTTTATTAAATTCGTTATATATTTTATATATTTGTATGGCATTTGTTTGGTCTAACGAATCAACGAAGAATAATAATATTGTCAACGGCTTTCTATTTACTAATCTTTAATAAGAGACAATTCTAGATAAATTTTTTATGCTAGACATTTCTCAGTATTATTTGATTGAAAAAGAAAATATTTCTCTTCGTTTTTCACATTCAAATTATTTACTAATGTGAGATAATGTTTTTCATATATTTGTTAATATTATGAATAATATAATAATTAAATTATTATTATCCAATAATATACCATATGCTTATAAAATTTCATTATAAAATTTATATAAACAACTTAATTAGCATAGTCTTACAACCCTCAACCATATGTAGTCCAAGCAGCACTATAAAATTAATTAAAGTACATAACAGCATGGACTGCGATATGCGTTCAAAATGTCGATGTTCATGTGTCCTGCAGTTCACACGATGACGCACAGTTTGCTGCGTTCTTCATCGACCCATGAGCCGAGTGATCCACCGCTTAGAGTTTTATATATTGGTTTGGTAATTTTGTCATATATGTTTTTATTGAAAGAAATTAAAAATACACCATTTTACTGGCATATATCAATTCCTTCAATAAATTGATTTTTATACCTAAAACGAATGCTGCGAAATGTCTTAGTTTCATATAACCAATAATATATCAAGTATTTTTTAAATGGCATTTACGGTATTAATACTTTTTTTTAGCGATATATATTGAAATTTATATAAAACATTAACCTGTAATAATCAGGTACAACATTGTACATTTTAGGTTGTTGCATTATCCAATGTATGCGCATAACTGAGATGAACAATACATATCGCAACGCGTGTATATTATGGTCCATATACACACAGTGTTTTATTAATTAATTGCATTTAATATACAATATAATAATAATATTAAATAAATTTAATAATTTCGATTTGCTTGTTCGAATTTGTTATTTGTTTGCTTTTGCTTATTTATTTATCTCTTATTTAATGCAATAATATATTTATTATTACAATTATTATTTCGATTTGCTTGTTCGAAATTTTATATTTGATCTATAAAAGATCATATTTTTGGCAATTTATATTTTATTTGTATTACTATAATATATTATATTATTATAATAAAAACAAATTTTTTTATTAACGGTAAGGATATTAAACAATAATGATCCTTCCGCAGGTTCACCTACGGAAACCTTGTTACGACTTTTACTTCCTCTAAATAATCAAGTTCGGTCAACTTTTGCGAAACAACCGTAACACACAAGGCGTCACAGTGATCACGTCCGGAGACCTCACTAAATAATTCAATCGGTAGTAGCGACGGGCGGTGTGTACAAAGGGCAGGGACGTAATCAATGCGAGTTAATGACTCACACTTACTGGGAATTCCAAGTTCATGTGAACAGTTTCAGTTCACAATCCCAAGCATGAAAGTGGTTCAGCGGTTTACCCGGACCTCTCGGTCTAGGAAATACACGTTGATACTTTCATTGTAGCGCGCGTGCAGCCCAGGACATCTAAGGGCATCACAGACCTGTTATTGCTCAATCTCATTATTGCTAGACGCAATTTGTCCATTTAAGAAGCTAGTGTCCTTATAATGGGACAAACCAACAGGTACGGCTCCACTTATATAAACACATTCAAACACAATAAACATTTTACTGCCACCATGAATGAAGGCTATATAAGCTTCAACACCATAATCCTGAAGATATCTATTTAATATATTTGAGTCTCGTTCGTTATCGGAATTAACCAGACAAATCACTCCACGAACTAAGAACGGCCATGCACCACCACCCATAGATTCGAGAAAGAGCTATCAATCTGTCTTACACACTTATGTTCGGACCTGGTAAGTTTTCCCGTGTTGAGTCAAATTAAGCCGCAGGCTCCACTCCTGGTGGTGCCCTTCCGTCAATTCCTTTAAGTTTCAGCTTTGCAACCATACTTCCCCCGGAGCCCAAAAGCTTTGGTTTCCCGGGAAGCGACTGAGAGAGCCATAAAAGTAGCTACACCCAATTGCTAGCTGGCATCGTTTATGGTTAGAACTAGGGCGGTATCTGATCGCCTTCGAACCTCTAACTTTCGTTCTTGATTAATGAAAACATCTTTGGCAAATGCTTTCGCTTAAGTTAGTCTTACGACGGTCCAAGAATTTCACCTCTCGCGTCGTAATACTAATGCCCCCAAACTGCTTCTATTAATCATTACCTCTTGATCTGAAAACCAATGAAAGCAGAACAGAGGTCTTATTTCATTATCCCATGCACAGAATATTCAGGCATTTGAAGCCTGCTTTAAGCACTCTAATTTGTTCAAAGTAATTGTACCGGCCCACAATAACACTCGTTTAAGAGCACTAATGCAGGTTTTTAAATAGGAGGAACATATGAAAAAATACAAGTATCTAAGCACATGTAAGAACTCCACCGGTAATACGCTTACATACATAAAGGTATAGTACTAACCACAATTGTAAGTTGTACTACCCGTATGAAGCACAAGTTCAACTACGAACGTTTTAACCGCAACAACTTTAATATACGCTATTGGAGCTGGAATTACCGCGGCTGCTGGCACCAGACTTGCCCTCCAATTGGTCCTTGTTAAAGGATTTAAAGTGTACTCATTCCAATTACAGGGCCTCGGATATGAGTCCTGTATTGTTATTTTTCGTCACTACCTCCCCGAGCTGGGAGTGGGTAATTTACGCGCCTGCTGCCTTCCTTAGATGTGGTAGCCGTTTCTCAGGCTCCCTCTCCGGAATCGAACCCTGATTCCCCGTTACCCGTTGCAACCATGGTAGTCCTAGATACTACCATCAAAAGTTGATAGGGCAGACATTTGAAAGATCTGTCGTCGGTACAAGACCATACGATCTGCATGTTATCTAGAGTTCAACCAATATAACGATCTTGCGATCGCTTGGTTTTAGCCTAATAAAAGCACATGTCCCATAAGGTTCATGTTTTAATTGCATGTATTAGCTCTAGAATTACCACAGTTATCCAAGTAACTGTTAACGATCTAAGGAACCATAACTGATATAATGAGCCTTTTGCGGTTTCACTTTTAATTCGTGTGTACTTAGACATGCATGGCTTAATCTTTGAGACAAGCATATAACTACTGGCAGGATCAACCAGAATAATGTTTTTATTCATATTTCATTCATATTTTTGAATAGAAATTAGCAATATAAATTTTATAGATTGTTTTCTATCGAATACGGCCATTTTTATATAGCATTCGTATACGTTTGTTGTTTTCACAATATATACTTGTTCCGCCACTAATAATAACAAGTTTTTTAATTATTGATGTTAAAAACACAATATTTTTTTTCGTAATACGTAATAATTTTCTTTATATTTGCATATTTCATTCTAAAATATCTTTTTTGTTCGACATACGTCATTATTGTATCCACACATGTACAATTTTTGTTTAACCAATATAAAATATTGAATTAAATCATTTGTATTTTGATGATAAATTTAAAATTTATCTGTATATATTCATATAAGACTCTTTGGTAATATATAATATAAAACCGAGCGCATATATGATATGTACGTTAGAAAAAATAATATATATATATATTATTTTCTTTTAATATAGGGACACCTCTTTTAATTTATCCCCGCAGGGAATTATCACATAACTCAGTATGTGATAATGGCAGACCAATATACATATATATCAAGATTATCAATACAAAATATATATCATTATTAGCCTGCCTCAATTGTAATTATTTATTTGGATTAACGATAAAGTTCGGAAACAATTTGTTATTCTATGTATAATAGAAACCTTGGCCTTTGTTTCAACATTATTATCTTTGGGCTTAAAATATTAACCGTGGAGCCAAGTCTCATATTCATAAATGAATAAAGAAACAAATTTGACGGATTAATATCTTCTCTACCGACAGACAGTATTTTGTCACGTCAATAGTAGATGGCCGGCCCATTGACCATCCTATAGTAGTTTTTGGACCCAATATCTTTAATTCGGGTATTTTCAATTGTCTTTGCCAATCAACCGTTTGGTACTCTCTCATATAATAAGAGAATACACATATAATTCCATTATATGGATATATCTTCATTATTTTATTTGCTACATCACCCTATAATAGTTTTTGAACCCGTCAACTTCAATTCGGGTATTTTCAATTGTCTTTGCCAACCATTTATATGGTATTCTCTATTATAATAAGAGAATACTAGTGTATATCCATTATATGGATATATCATCTTCATATTATTTGCTACACCACCCTATAGTAGTTTTTGAACCCATCATCTGCAATTCGGGTATTTTCAATTGTCTTTGCCAACCAACTATACGGTATTCTCTCTTATAATAAGAGAATACAAGTATATTTTCATTATATGGATATAATGCCATTTATTTTTCAATATCCATATAATTCATTTAGTTTTGTATGTACAAAACAAGTTTTCTTTATAGTATTGACAAAATCATATGTTTACGCATAACATAAGTTTTGACCAATACGAGGAGGGGCCCGCCAACGACCACCTCCCTATAGTAGTTTTTTACCCCACGCACTACTGCGTGCCTGTTTACAGTACTAGTGCCAGCTATCACTAGGTTTATATATCATGTTTCAGTGATATATGGGTAAATTCTACCATTTATTCTTATGTATATGGCATTTCTATGCCATATTTATACAATCCATTCATATCTTAATGTATATTTATTATATTATACATTATTATGCCTTATAGGTATTATACCTATAAGCCATATCCATACGATTCATTCACTAGTGCCGCCCCTCACTAGGTTTATAATTGTTATATCATTGATATACAATTTATTTCTATATATATGGCATTTATATGCCATATCCATACAATGCATTCACATTTCAATGTATATTTACTTGTTATACATTATTATGCCTTATAGGTATTATACCTATAAGCCATATCCATACGATTCA
>NW_023665469.1:47500-49445 GCF_014743375.2 Drosophila subpulchrella | reverse complement strand
CCTAGTGATAGCTGGCACTAGTACTGTAAACAGGCACGCAATAGTGCGTGGGGTAAAAAACTACTATAGGGAGGTGGTCGTTGGCGGGCCCCTCCTCGTATTGGTCAAAACTTATGTTATGCATATGAATTTGTCAATACTATATAGAACGCCAAGCATATCCATATAAACTATGGATATGCATAGAAAACCATACAAAAGTAAAAAAAAATTATGTATAGAAAAATATACATATATTTATATAAGTGAATCGTATGGATATGGCTTATAGGTATAATACCTATAAGGCATAATAATGTATAACAAGTAAATATACATTGAAATGTGAATGCATTGTATGGATATGGCATATAAATGCCATATATATAGAAATAAATTGTATATCAATGATATAACAATTATAAACCTAGTGAGGGGCGGCACTAGTGAATGAATCGTATGGATATGGCTTATAGGTATAATACCTATAAGGCATAATAATGTATAATATAATAAATATACATTAAGATATGAATGGATTGTATAAATATGGCATAGAAATGCCATATACATAAGAATAAATGGTAGAATTTACCCATATATCACTGAAACACGATATATAAACCTAGTGATAGCTGGCACTAGTACTGTAAACAGGCACGCAATAGTGCGTGGGGTAAAAAACTACTATAGGGAGGTGGTCGTTGGCGGGCCCCTCCTCGTATTGGTCAAAACTTATGTTATGCATATGAATTTGTCAATACTATATAGAACGCCAAGCATATCCATATAAACTATGGATATGCATAGAAATCCATACAAAAGTAAAAAAAAATTATGTATAGAAAAAAATATACATATATTTATATAAGTGAATCGTATGGATATGGCTTATAGGTATAATACCTATAAGGCATAATAATGTATAACAAGTAAATATACATTGAAATGTGAATGCATTGTATGGATATGGCATATAAATGCCATATATATAGAAATAAATTGTATATCAATGATATAACAATTATAAACCTAGTGAGGGGCGGCACTAGTGAATGAATCGTATGGATATGGCTTATAGGTATAATACCTATAAGGCATAATAATGTATAATATAATAAATATACATTAAGATATGAATGGATTGTATAAATATGGCATAGAAATGCCATATACATAAGAATAAATGGTAGAATTTACCCATATATCACTGAAACACGATATATAAACCTAGTGATAGCTGGCACTAGTACTGTAAACAGGCACGCAATAGTGCGTGGGGTAAAAAACTACTATAGGGAGGTGGTCGTTGGCGGGCCCCTCCTCGTATTGGTCAAAACTTATGTTATGCATATGAATTTGTCAATACTATATAGAACGCCAAGCATATCCATATAAACTATGGATATGCATAGAAATCCATACAAAAATAAAAAAAAATTATGTATAGAAAAATATACATATATTTATATAAGTGAATCGTATGGATATGGCTTATAGGTATAATACCTATAAGGCATAATAATGTATAACAAGTAAATATACATTGAAATGTGAATGCATTGTATGGATATGGCATATAAATGCCATATATATAGAAATAAATTGTATATCAATGATATAACAATTATAAACCTAGTGAGGGGCGGCACTAGTGAATGAATCGTATGGATATGGCTTATAGGTATAATACCTATAAGGCATAATAATGTATAATATAATAAATATACATTAAGATATGAATGGATTGTATAAATATGGCATAGAAATGCCATATACATAAGAATAAATGGTAGAATTTACCCATATATCACTGAAACATGATATATAAACCTAGTGATAGCTGGCACTAGTACTGTAAACAGGCACGCAGTAGTGCGTGGGGTAAAAAACTACTATAGGGAGGTGGTCGTTGGCGGGCCCCTCCTCGTATTGGTCAAAACTTATGTTATGCGTAAACATATGA
>NW_023665469.1:32500-42500 GCF_014743375.2 Drosophila subpulchrella | reverse complement strand
TTAGAGGTTAAGCCCGATGAACCTGAATATCCGTTATGGAAAATTCATCATTAAAATTGTAATATTTAAACAATATTATGATAATAGTGTGCATTTTTTCCATATAAGGACATTGTAATCTATTAGCATACAAAATTTATCATAAAATATAACTTATAGTTTATTCAAATTAATTTGCTTGCATTTTAACACAGAATAAATGTTATTAATTTGATAAAGTGCTGATAGATTTATATGAATACAGTGCGTTAATTTTTCGGAATTATATAATGGCATAATTATCATTGATTTTTGTGTTTATTATATGCACTTGTATGATTAACAATGCGAAAGATTCAGGATACCTTCGGGACCCGTCTTGAAACACGGACCAAGGAGTCTAACATATGTGCAAGTTATTGGGATATAAACCTAATAGCGTAATTAACTTGACTAATAATGGGATTAGTTTTTTAACTATTTATAGCTAATTAACACAATCCCGGGGCGTTCTATATAGTTATGTATAATGATATTTATATTATTTATGCCTCTAACTGGAACGTACCTTGAGCATATATGCTGTGACCCGAAAGATGGTGAACTATACTTGATCAGGTTGAAGTCAGGGGAAACCCTGATGGAAGACCGAAACAGTTCTGACGTGCAAATCGATTGTCAGAATTGAGTATAGGGGCGAAAGACCAATCGAACCATCTAGTAGCTGGTTCCTTCCGAAGTTTCCCTCAGGATAGCTGGTGCATTTTAATGTTATATAAAATAATCTTATCTGGTAAAGCGAATGATTAGAGGCCTTAGGGTCGAAACGATCTTAACCTATTCTCAAACTTTAAATGGGTAAGAACCTTAACTTTCTTGATATGAAGTTCAAGGTTATGATATAATGTGCCCAGTGGGCCACTTTTGGTAAGCAGAACTGGCGCTGTGGGATGAACCAAACGTAATGTTACGGTGCCCAAATTAACAACTCATGCAGATACCATGAAAGGCGTTGGTTGCTTAAAACAGCAGGACGGTGATCATGGAAGTCGAAATCCGCTAAGGAGTGTGTAACAACTCACCTGCCGAAGCAACTAGCCCTTAAAATGGATGGCGCTTAAGTTGTATACCTATACATTACCGCTAAAGTAGATGATTTATATTACTTGTGATATAAATTTTGAAACTTTAGTGAGTAGGAAGGTACAATGGTATGCGTAGAAGTGTTTGGCGTAAGCCTGCATGGAGCTGCCATTGGTACAGATCTTGGTGGTAGTAGCAAATAATCGAATGAGACCTTGGAGGACTGAAGTGGAGAAGGGTTTCGTGTGAACAGTGGTTGATCACGAGTTAGTCGGTCCTAAGTTCAAGGCGAAAGCCGAAAATTTTCAAGTAAAACACAAATGCCATACAAATATAATTATATTATATAAATCAAGCTAATTAATATACTTGAATAATTTTGAACGAAAGGGAATACGGTTCCAATTCCGTAACCTGTTGAGTATCCGTTTGTTATTAAATATGGGCCTCGTGCTCATCCTGGCAACAGGAACGACCATAAAGAAGCCGTCGAGAGATATCGGAAGAGTTTTCTTTTCTGTTTTATAGCCGTACTACCATGGAAGTCTTTCGCAGAGAGATATGGTAGATGGGCTAGAAGAGCATGACATATACTGTTGTGTCGATATTTTCTCCTCGGACCTTGAAAATTTATGGTGGGGACACGCAAACTTCTCAACAGGCCGTACCAATATCCGCAGCTGGTCTCCAAGGTGAAGAGTCTCTAGTCGATAGAATAATGTAGGTAAGGGAAGTCGGCAAATTAGATCCGTAACTTCGGGATAAGGATTGGCTCTGAAGATTGAGATAGTCGGGCTTGATTGGGAAACAATAACATGGTTTATGTGCTCGTTCTGGGTAAATAGAGTGTCTGGCATTTATGTTGGTCACTTGTTCCCCGGATAGTTTAGTTACGTAGCCAATTGTGGAACTTTCTTGCTAAAATTTTTAAGAATACTAATTGGGTTAAACCAATTAGTTCTTATTAATTATAACGATTATCAATTAACAATCAATTCAGAACTGGCACGGACTTGGGGAATCCGACTGTCTAATTAAAACAAAGCATTGTGATGGCCCTAGCGGGTGTTGACACAATGTGATTTCTGCCCAGTGCTCTGAATGTCAAAGTGAAGAAATTCAAGTAAGCGCGGGTCAACGGCGGGAGTAACTATGACTCTCTTAAGGTAGCCAAATGCCTCGTCATCTAATTAGTGACGCGCATGAATGGATTAACGAGATTCCTACTGTCCCTATCTACTATCTAGCGAAACCACAGCCAAGGGAACGGGCTTGGAATAATTAGCGGGGAAAGAAGACCCTTTTGAGCTTGACTCTAATCTGGCAGTGTAAGGAGACATAAGAGGTGTAGAATAAGTGGGAGATATTAGACTTCGGTTTGGTATCGCCAATGAAATACCACTACTCTTATTGTTTCCTTACTTACTTGATTAAATGGAACGTGTATCATTTCCTAGCCATTATACGGATATATTTATTATATCTTATGGTATTGGGTTTTGATGCAAGCTTCTTGATCAAAGTATCACGAGTTTGTTATATAATCGCAAACAAATTCTTTAATAAAACGGTGCATTTATGTATTTTTGATTTGAAAATTTGGTATAACTCCAATTACTCAGGTATGATCCAATTCAAGGACATTGCCAGGTAGGGAGTTTGACTGGGGCGGTACATCTCTCAAATAATAACGGAGGTGTCCCAAGGCCAGCTCAGTGCGGACAGAAACCACACATAGAGCAAAAGGGCAAATGCTGACTTGATCTCGGTGTTCAGTACACACAGGGACAGCAAAAGCTCGGCCTATCGATCCTTTTGGTTTAAAGAGTTTTTAACAAGAGGTGTCAGAAAAGTTACCATAGGGATAACTGGCTTGTGGCGGCCAAGCGTTCATAGCGACGTCGCTTTTTGATCCTTCGATGTCGGCTCTTCCTATCATTGTGAAGCAAAATTCACCAAGCGTTGGATTGTTCACCCATGCAAGGGAACGTGAGCTGGGTTTAGACCGTCGTGAGACAGGTTAGTTTTACCCTACTAATGACAAAACGTTGTTGCGACAGCATTCCTGCGTAGTACGAGAGGAACCGCAGGTACGGACCAATGGCACAATACTTGTTCGAGCGAACAGTGGTATGACGCTACGTCCGTTGGATTATGCCTGAACGCCTCTAAGGTCGTATCCGTGCTGGACTGCAATGATAAATAAGGGGCAATTTGCATTGTATGGCTTCTAAACCATTTAAAGTTTATAATTTACTTTATAAACGACAATGGATGTGATGCCAATGTAATTTGTAACATAGTAAATTGGGAGGATCTTTGATCACCTGATGCCGCGCTAGTTACATATAAAAGCATTATTTAATACAATGACAAAGCCTAGAATCAATTGTAAACGACTTTTGTAACAGGCAAGGTGTTGTAAGTGGTTGAGCAGCTGCCATACTGCGATCCACTGAAGCTTATCCTTTGCTTGATGATTCGATAATAAAGATGTTGCAAGCGGGCATAATCATTATGCTTGCTTGCAGCATCGCACGCCACTTTGTTTGTGGTGTGTAAGGTAGGGAAGAAGAAATATAAAAGACCTAAATTGGAAACATCAATATATAAGTAAATATTGAACAAACAAAATGTATCGTCATCTTATTAGTGACGCGATGATAAAGTGGCAAACATATTCCATGTATAAATATTCCTATGGTATTAAAATTCAAGTAAAGAGGACATATATAAAAGTTTGTATATATGGTTCATTCAATGGTAGCAGCGGTTGGTTGGTTGGTGTCTGCTCCTCTTATTGTTCAAAACTTATGTTATGGTAGCAAGTCTATATCGTCATATTATTAGTGACGCGAAAAAGTAGTGGCAAAACATATTCCATGTATAAATAAATATTCCTATGGTATTGAAATTCAAGTAAAGAGGCCATTCAAGTAAAGAGGACTTATATAAATATAAGTATATATAATGGTAGCAGCGCGGTTGGTTGGTTGGTGTGTCTGCTCCTCTTATTGTTCAAAACTTATGTTATGGTAGCAAGACTGTATCGTCATATTATTAGTGACGCGAAAAAGTAGTGGCAAAACATATTCCATGTATAAATATTCCTATGGTATTGAAATTCAACTAAAGAGGACATATAAAATTACTATCAATGGTAGCAGTGGTTGGTTGGTTGGTGGTTGGTTGGCGGCTGCTCCTATTATTGTTCAAGACTTATGTTATGGTAGCAAGTCTGTATCGTCATATTAATTATTAGTGACGCGAAAAAGTAGTGGAAATCATATTCCATGTATAAATAGATTCCTATGGTAATGAAATTTTCAAGTAAAGAGAGGACCATTCAAGTAAGAGGACATATAAAAAGTAAGTATATGTTCCTCCAATGGTAGCAGTGGTTGGTTGGTTGGCGGCTGATCCTCTTATTGTTCAAAACTTATTTTATCAATATGAGTTTGGCAATACAATAAAGAAGACCAATCTAATCCATATAAAACTAAATGTATTATATGGATATGCTTAGGAAACCCATATATTCATAAAAAAAAATTATGTATAGAAAATTATACATATATCTTTTATATAAATGAATCGTATGGATATCGCCTTATGGTAGGTATAATAACTTTTTAAGGCATAATAATGTATAATATAGAAAATATACATTGAAATATAAATGCATTTTTATAGATATGGCGGCATATAAGTGCCATATACACAAGAATAAATAATAGAATTTACCAATATATAATTAAAATGAGATATATAAACCTAGTGAGGGGCTGCACTAGTATATGAATCGTATGGATATGGCTTATAGGTATAATACCTATAAGGCATAATAATGTATAATATAATAAATATAAATTAAGATATGAATGAATTATATAAATATGGCATAGAAATGCCATATACATACATAAGAATAAATGGTAGAATTTACCCATATATCACTGAAACACGATATATAAACCTAATGATAGCTGGCACTAGTACTGTAAACATGCACGCAATAGTGCGTGGGGTAAAAAACTACTATAGGGAGGTGGTCGTTGGCGGGCCCCTCCTCGTATTGGTCAAAACTTATGTTATGCATATGAATTTGTCAATACTATATAGAACGCCAAGCATATCCATATAAACTATGGATATGCATAGAAATCCATACAAAAGTAAAAAAAAATTATGTATAGAAAAATATACATATATTTATATAAGTGAATCGTATGGATATGGCTTATAGGTATAATACCTATAAGGCATAATAATGTATAACAAGTAAATATACATTGAAATGTGAATGCATTGTATGGATATGGCATATAAATGCCATATATATAGAAATAAATTGTATATCAATGATATAACAATTATAAACCTAGTGAGGGGCGGCACTAGTGAATGAATCGTATGGATATGGCTTATAGGTATAATACCTATAAGGCATAATAATGTATAATATAATAAATATACATTAAGATATGAATGGATTGTATAAATATGGCATAGAAATGCCATATACATAAGAATAAATGGTAGAATTTACCCATATATCACTGAAACACGATATATAAACCTAGTGATAGCTGGCACTAGTACTGTAAACAGGCACGCAATAGTGCGTGGGGTAAAAAACTACTATAGGGAGGTGGTCGTTGGCGGGCCCCTCCTCGTATTGGTCAAAACTTATGTTATGCATATGAATTTGTCAATACTATATAGAACGCCAAGCATATCCATATAAACTATGGATATGCATAGAAATCCATACAAAAGTAAAAAAAAATTATGTATAGAAAAATATACATATATTTATATAAGTGAATCGTATGGATATGGCTTATAGGTATAATACCTATAAGGCATAATAATGTATAACAAGTAAATATACATTGAAATGTGAATGCATTGTATGGATATGGCATATAAATGCCATATATATAGAAATAAATTGTATATCAATGATATAACAATTATAAACCTAGTGAGGGGCGGCACTAGTGAATGAATCGTATGGATATGGCTTATAGGTATAATACCTATAAGGCATAATAATGTATAATATAATAAATATACATTAAGATATGAATGGATTGTATAAATATGGCATAGAAATGCCATATACATAAGAATAAATGGTAGAATTTACCCATATATCACTGAAACACGATATATAAACCTAGTGATAGCTGGCACTAGTACTGTAAACAGGCACGCAATAGTGCGTGGGGTAAAAAACTACTATAGGGAGGTGGTCGTTGGCGGGCCCCTCCTCGTATTGGTCAAAACTTATGTTATGCATATGAATTTGTCAATACTATATAGAACGCCAAGCATATCCATATAAACTATGGATATGCATAGAAAACCATACAAAAGTAAAAAAAAATTATGTATAGAAAAATATACATATATTTATATAAGTGAATCGTATGGATATGGCTTATAGGTATAATACCTATAAGGCATAATAATGTATAACAAGTAAATATACATTGAAATGTGAATGCATTGTATGGATATGGCATATAAATGCCATATATATAGAAATAAATTGTATATCAATGATATAACAATTATAAACCTAGTGAGGGGCGGCACTAGTGAATGAATCGTATGGATATGGCTTATAGGTATAATACCTATAAGGCATAATAATGTATAATATAATAAATATACATTAAGATATGAATGGATTGTATAAATATGGCATAGAAATGCCATATACATAAGAATAAATGGTAGAATTTACCCATATATCACTGAAACACGATATATAAACCTAGTGATAGCTGGCACTAGTACTGTAAACAGGCACGCAATAGTGCGTGGGGTAAAAAACTACTATAGGGAGGTGGTCGTTGGCGGGCCCCTCCTCGTATTGGTCAAAACTTATGTTATGCATATGAATTTGTCAATACTATATAGAACGCCAAGCATATCCATATAAACTATGGATATGCATAGAAAACCATACAAAAGTAAAAAAAAATTATGTATAGAAAAATATACATATATTTATATAAGTGAATCGTATGGATATGGCTTATAGGTATAATACCTATAAGGCATAATAATGTATAACAAGTAAATATACATTGAAATGTGAATGCATTGTATGGATATGGCATATAAATGCCATATATATAGAAATAAATTGTATATCAATGATATAACAATTATAAACCTAGTGAGGGGCGGCACTAGTGAATGAATCGTATGGATATGGCTTATAGGTATAATACCTATAAGGCATAATAATGTATAATATAATAAATATACATTAAGATATGAATGGATTGTATAAATATGGCATAGAAATGCCATATACATAAGAATAAATGGTAGAATTTACCCATATATCACTGAAACACGATATATAAACCTAGTGATAGCTGGCACTAGTACTGTAAACAGGCACGCAATAGTGCGTGGGGTAAAAAACTACTATAGGGAGGTGGTCGTTGGCGGGCCCCTCCTCGTATTGGTCAAAACTTATGTTATGCATATGAATTTGTCAATACTATATAGAACGCCAAGCATATCCATATAAACTATGGATATGCATAGAAATCCATACAAAAGTAAAAAAAAATTATGTATAGAAAAAATATACATATATTTATATAAGTGAATCGTATGGATATGGCTTATAGGTATAATACCTATAAGGCATAATAATGTATAACAAGTAAATATACATTGAAATGTGAATGCATTGTATGGATATGGCATATAAATGCCATATATATAGAAATAAATTGTATATCAATGATATAACAATTATAAACCTAGTGAGGGGCGGCACTAGTGAATGAATCGTATGGATATGGCTTATAGGTATAATACCTATAAGGCATAATAATGTATAATATAATAAATATACATTAAGATATGAATGGATTGTATAAATATGGCATAGAAATGCCATATACATAAGAATAAATGGTAGAATTTACCCATATATCACTGAAACACGATATATAAACCTAGTGATAGCTGGCACTAGTACTGTAAACAGGCACGCAATAGTGCGTGGGGTAAAAAACTACTATAGGGAGGTGGTCGTTGGCGGGCCCCTCCTCGTATTGGTCAAAACTTATGTTATGCATATGAATTTGTCAATACTATATAGAACGCCAAGCATATCCATATAAACTATGGATATGCATAGAAAACCATACAAAAGTAAAAAAAAATTATGTATAGAAAAATATACATATATTTATATAAGTGAATCGTATGGATATGGCTTATAGGTATAATACCTATAAGGCATAATAATGTATAACAAGTAAATATACATTGAAATGTGAATGCATTGTATGGATATGGCATATAAATGCCATATATATAGAAATAAATTGTATATCAATGATATAACAATTATAAACCTAGTGAGGGGCGGCACTAGTGAATGAATCGTATGGATATGGCTTATAGGTATAATACCTATAAGGCATAATAATGTATAATATAATAAATATACATTAAGATATGAATGGATTGTATAAATATGGCATAGAAATGCCATATACATAAGAATAAATGGTAGAATTTACCCATATATCACTGAAACACTGATATATAAACCTAGTGATAGCTGGCACTAGTACTGTAAACAGGCACGCAATAGTGCGTGGGGTAAAAAACTACTATAGGGAGGTGGTCGTTGGCGGGCCCCTCCTCGTATTGGTCAAAACTTATGTTATGCATATGAATTTGTCAATACTATATAGAACGCCAAGCATATCCATATAAACTATGGATATGCATAGAAAACCATACAAAAGTAAAAAAAAATTATGTATAGAAAAATATACATATATTTATATAAGTGAATCGTATGGATATGGCTTATAGGTATAATACCTATAAGGCATAATAATGTATAACAAGTAAATATACATTGAAATGTGAATGCATTGTATGGATATGGCATATAAATGCCATATATATAGAAATAAATTGTATATCAATGATATAACAATTATAAACCTAGTGAGGGGCGGCACTAGTGAATGAATCGTATGGATATGGCTTATAGGTATAATACCTATAAGGCATAATAATGTATAATATAATAAATATACATTAAGATATGAATGGATTGTATAAATATGGCATAGAAATGCCATATACATAAGAATAAATGGTAGAATTTACCCATATATCACTGAAACACGATATATAAACCTAGTGATAGCTGGCACTAGTACTGTAAACAGGCACGCAATAGTGCGTGGGGTAAAAAACTACTATAGGGAGGTGGTCGTTGGCGGGCCCCTCCTCGTATTGGTCAAAACTTATGTTATGCGTAAACATATGATTTTGTCAATACTATAAAGAAAACTTGTTTTGTACATACAAAACTAAATGAATTATATGGATATTGAAAAATAAATGGCATTATATCCATATAATGAAAATATACTTGTATTCTCTTATTATAAGAGAGAATACCGTATAGTTGGTTGGCAAAGACAATTGAAAATACCCGAATTGCAGATGATGGGTTCAAAAACTACTATAGGGTGGTGTAGCAAATAATATGAAGATGATATATCCATATAATGGATATACACTAGTATTCTCTTATTATAATAGAGAATACCATATAAATGGTTGGCAAAGACAATTGAAAATACCCGAATTGAAGTTGACGGGTTCAAAAACTATTATAGGGTGATGTAGCAAATAAAATAATGAAGATATATCCATATAATGGAATTATATGTGTATTCTCTTATTATATGAGAGAGTACCAAACGGTTGATTGGCAAAGACAATTGAAAATACCCGAATTAAAGATATTGGGTCCAAAAACTACTATAGGATGGTCAATGGGCCGGCCATCTACTATTGACGTGACAAAATACTGTCTGTCGGTAGAGAAGATATTAATCCGTCAAATTTGTTTCTTTATTCATTTATG